>NW_022264020.1:0-37155 GCF_002021735.2 Oncorhynchus kisutch
AAGATAAGCATAGCAGTGTGACAGACAACACAGAGTACACATGGAGAGAGAGAATAGAGTAGATGTCACGGGTCAAAATTTTGATTGATGACCCTATGTGAACCTATGTGAACTCTATGTGAACCCTATGTAGTGATGACGTGTGCATGTCTTCTGGTCAGGCAGCCTGGTTAGGTGGGGGCTATGGGGTGAGTAAGGGTCCATTTGACAGGCCGTTAATGATTGATGACCCAAGCCTGATAGACAAGCCTGGTTAGGTGGGGGCTATGGGGTGAGTAAGGGTCCCTTTGACAGGCCGTTAATGATTGATGACCCAAGCCTGATTTATGACCCTATGTAATGATTTATGACCCTATGTCATGTAGAAGGGTGCATGCCCTGGGTGAGTAAGTGACCATGTGTCAGGTCAACCTGTTACTGTTTCTCACGGTTTGGGTTGGTTAAGGCCCTTATAAAGCCGCTGAACATACCTGTTTAAGACTGTACATGATACCCCCCTGAATATTAAACAAAATGACACCTATGCCAATTTTAGGGATGTTATGCTCGGCTTGTCATGAACCCAGTGACCAAAGCCTTGAAGAAGTTCTGTGTGAAGCTCCAGAATGTTTTAAAGGATTTTGGGTACGAGTGAGGGCCACATGTCTTACATATTCCACCCGGAGGATTCTACGGTAAAGATATTCACAGACCGTGGACCCAACCCCTTTATCCTGCAAAACCTGGGAGTTTTCCCCCGGCTCTGGGGATGAGAGAATGGCTAAACATCAGGCTGGCTCTTTGTAAAATTGAACAGGTCCTAAGTGTTACAAATGTGCCAGGATATGCGTTGGAAGAACAGGTCTGCGGCCGCAAGTGATCTCAAGGCTCTAAGAATTGCTTCAATGGACTATAGCCTGACACAAAGTGACAATTTTAGCCTGTGACTTTATGATAAGGCTAATGCTACAAAGTCTGTCAATTCTCCGGTAGCTTCCAGAGCCCGCAAACATGTAAACTTTTTTATTCCTGTGTTTAGTTTTAATGGGTGGATTATCCAATTTTCATAACCTTATGAATAAGCTGGACATTCTCTTCCAAAATGGGGAACAGTTAAAGCGCTGGCGAGGCTTTCCTTGAGACAGAGTCAAGACCAAAAGGCCCGACGGCGGATTACCCTGGAGTGAAAACTTACCATGTGTTGATGGACATAGCAAGAGAGCCTTGCCTTTGAGGGTGAACTCGACACGGACAATTGCGGTTGGTTGCATAAGCTCCCAGGATCTGTAAGAAAGGCATCGTAAAATACCTTAAGAATGTAACGATATAAAATGTATGTACTAAATATTTTGAATGAAATAAATGGTTTTAAAATCAGAATCTCACCACGTTATAAACTTCTCGCGTTTGTTCACTCTTAGCGCAGTCTGTCCCTGAGAAAAATCTTGCGGAAAAAGCCATGTGCGCGCGCATGTGCGTGAGGGAGTTTTCTGTAGTGGCTGTGTGTGTGTGTGTGTGTGTGTGTGTGTGTGTGTGTTTTCAAAAAACAGAAAAAGGGGGGCGGGTTGTTTGTTAAAAAAATACCCTTGCATGCCTGGTGGGTCGTTTGAAACCAAGGTTTACACTAGCCTGCAAAACAGATGCCTACCCCCCAAACAATAATATTGTGTCTTACGACTCCTAATCTTAAAGGCCTTTCATAAACTATTTTTTTAGGTGGGCTAAAAAGTCATTCATCCAGCGATGTTCGAGAACAACACACCCCCATGCATCTAGGTGCTAGCACCCCGGAGATTTTAGAAGCTCCAAAAGGATCCTAATGTTTAGACACACCCAATACCATGTGTTTGAAATGTGTCAAATATACCATGGGCCGGGGTATAGCCCGAAAAAACGACAAACCCAAATGCTATGTAAAAAAATCATTCAGGGGTTTTTTCTCTAGGTGTAGGGTACAAAAGCGCTAGAAACCATGGGCAATGTTAGCAGCGTTTTAGTTCCGATGCAAACAGCACCTCCAGAAACTCCAAGAATCGTTATCGACTGAAGCGTTAAAAAGATAATCGGGAAAACAGTCTAATGGATCTATCGCAAGGTGAGTTCTTGAAATAAATCTTTATTAGATTTGATTGTTGTGGGGAATTGTTTGAAAAGCGTGGGATGTTATAGAAATATTAAACAATCATTAGGATCAGTATGCTTACCGTATAACAAGGCAATATTAGCTAAAGTGATTATAGCTTTAATATTGTCGAATGTTTTATAGATTCTGAAGCATTCACGCAGATACTCCGAGGTATAACTGAGCTCGAACCATCCAATGGGGCTCCGAACAAAGTGCCGACAAACAAACGCCTGCCCTGAATTGTCAACGTAAGTAAGCTCCAAGAATTCCATACATAAAAATATTTATACCTTAAAAACAAAAAGTGTGGCATCTTATATTAAAAGTTATTTTATATGTTACAGAGGACCTAAAGCCTAGAAGGTTAAACGATGCCCTATGGAGCCTGAACGGTTTCTGCGAAGCATATGACTACGAGACAATTCTGCCCTACTCCCAGGATGTATTTACACAAAAGCAGCGAACAGAGACTTTAAACGGCAGGTCAACTCCCCTTGGCCAGGACAACGTTGTCCCCCATATTTCTAAACACCAAAGGATAATTAGTGCTCAGATCCACAGTTCCGCTTCACCCGAACAATTCTACTTGGCCGATATTCACGAGACGTCGTTCCAAGGACTAGGTATGAATCAATTATATATTATTATTTATATATATTATTATTTTATATTTATATATTTTTTTTATGCCGGAATATGTTAAAACAAGGCCTAATGCTGTTTTTTTGTTTGTTTGTTTTTTTCAGGCTCACCATCTACCGAACTGCAGATGCTGTAATACAGGTTGAACAAAGACATCAGCCCCTGGTTTCAGAGCTTCTTCAGAACAGCCCTCGTCAAAAAAGCCGAGGTATTTAATTAATGTATTGTTAATATATAGGCTTATATCTGAAATGTATTTGGCATTTTTAACATATTTTAGGGTTAATAACCTATTTGTGTATGTATTATTTTTTATTTCAGATCCTCACCGGCTTATGAACACAACGCACAAACATCGGAGGATGCCCAGACAAGCATCCCCGAGGAGGCTCCAAAGACACCAGCGAAACCTGATGATGTCAAAGATTTAAATGACATTCTGAGGTAGACGATTTGATGTTCTGTGAAGCTGCCAACCTTCTTGAATCGGCCAATTCTGTGGGGGAAACAGCAGATTCTGAAATAGACCAAGAACGTTTTTTCAAAGCGTTTACCCTGGGTTTAAAATCACGAAAGGCTCTACTCCAGAGGCGCATGTGTATTCTACTCGAGCATCAATACAATCAGGATGTGTCATTCTGGCGTAGCGAGCTACCCCGTATGTTAAAAAACATTAGGGCTAAAACAAGCAAATACCGCCGTTAAAAAACACACATGTAAACACACACACACACACACATCCTTAATTAGACAGATGGCGCCCCCTATAGACCAAAGTGAGACAATTGAAACCCTCTTAGCCAGGATCCCTACAGAGCTCCAAGATATAGTTAACCATATGAATGATTCGGGGGTAATTGACATAATGACAATAGATGAAAATCTATTATCCCAGATTCCCTCCGAACTCATAGACATTATTACACGTATGAATGAGTCAGGGCCTTCCGAGGAAAACATGTTAACACAGATTCCCGAAACCATCATATCTCTAATTACCCAGCTTAACGCGAGCCTAGGTTTAATTCGGCCCCACAGACACCTCTAAGACAGCCTTTAACAACATTGTCCGAAGAGTCTGAAAGTCAATATGATGTTTTTGAACAGTTGGACAAATGTCTAGCAAATCTGGAGGGGTGCGTCTTGAGATCAGTGTACAGAACGAGAGCGCTAGGTTTAATTCGGCACCCCAGACACCTATAAATCAGCCTTTAACACCAATGTCCGAAGAGTCTGAAACCCAATACGATGTTTTTTGAACAGTTGGACAATTGCCTAGCAAATCTGGAGGGGGGAGGTCTTGATCGAAGTGTAACATGTTTTGCGTCGAAATAAATTCAACAATATTGAGGTTCGCCAGTTTTTCAATTCGCATGGGGGGGTCAGATTCGGGAATATGCTGTGTTTTACGTAATGCTTATGGACACTTTGAATGAACTGTTAGCGAGGATTAGAGATTATAGCGAACCTAGGGATCTCTTACAGTTGGAAATTTGTGGAGACAGTCTACAGAGCAAGGTATCGCTTATTTTACAGAATGGTGAAGCAGAGCTTGAACAATTTGTTAAACTGCTAGAACGCCTTGTTCAGTCAAATTTTAAACGTGCTAGCAGATAGGACCCTCGAACTTGTAGTACAATTAGTACGCCAACCACAAGGGGGCGGGGGTCAGAGACGAAAGCTCGAGAGTTTAATGCAGTCCGAAATCATAAGCAATAAAAGGGCCTATCTCATAAACGTTCACAATCCAGGTAATAAGCTATGTTTTGCCATAGGTTTGGCCCACTTACTCAGCCCCGGATGTACTGATCAAGCCGCGTTACATAAAGCTCGAGAGCTACAAACTGCGGTGGGTCTCGGTATACAGGATGCTGTGGCTTTCTCAGACATAGTCAAATTTGAAAACTTTCTGAACATCAAGATTGTGGTTTTGTACCACAGTAGGGCTAATGACGCTCTCCTCAAGTTCCAAAATATACCCGAACCACATCCTAAGACTATGTACTTTTATGTGCAAAATGAGCATTACTATGCCGTAACTAACATCACAGCCTTTTAGGCGCGCCATATGTCTGTCCAGCCTGTCATACCGGCTACACACGCATGGGGGGGCACTCGTGCCGTTACAACTGTTCAGTATGTCTGGATAAACATTGCCCTATGCAGCCGCTAAACTTGACCCCCCTGTGCGGATTGTCACCGCACATGTCGTTCGGCCTACTGTTACGAAAACACAAAACTGAAACATGGCATCCCAAGGCATGTAAATCTGTAAGCAGTTGTGACATTAACAAGAAATGTCCAAAATGTCATTGCAATTACAACCTTAAAATAGATAGCCCTAAACCTCATGTTTGTGGAATTATACACTGCCCAATCTGTAAAGGTCCTTTGAAAAGCAGAGACGCGGAAGCGGTTCAAGAAGTAACACATGAGTGTTACATTCAGCCCTTGGCTGAAGATGAACATACAGAGAAATATGTGTTTTATGATTTTGAGACAACTCAGCAATCAGGGGTTCATTTGCCTATTTTTGTGTCAACCATGACTTTCAAGGGTGAAAAATGGTCGGCCGAGGGACCCAATTGTGCCCGACTCTTTCTAAAACATTTTAGAAAAGCCCAGTACAGAAACTTCACGTTTATAGCTCACAATGCTAGGGCCTATGACTCCTATCTGCTTCTGAACCCTTTGATACAGCAAGGCGTGGCACCCAGTGTCATAGCTCAAGGGAGTAAAATATTATGCTTTGTTGACCCCGCCTTCAAACAGAGATACATTGACAGCTTAAGCTTCTTACCCATGAGATTGGCTCAAATGCCAGAGGCCTTGGGTTTTGAAAACTCTGTCAAAGGCTATTTCCCTCATTTCTTCACATCTGAGGAGAATCTACATTATATAGGATCTTATCCAGCCCCCGAAATGTACGGGTGTGATCAAATGTCTCCCAAAGAGCGTGAGAGATTCATGACATGGTACGAGACCGTAAGACATGGCACTTTTGATTTCCATAAAGAGATGGAATCATACTGTGACAATGACGTTGTTATACTTCGTGAAGGATGCCTCAGATTCAGAGAAGAGGTAATCAAAGATGCGGGCATTGACCCCTGGAGCTGTACAACTATTGCATCAGCGTGCATGAAAACCTATCGTACACACTATCTAACTCCTGAATCTATAGCTATCCCATCGCCAGACAACTACCGACGCCAATTCAAGGCCTACTCTAGTGGTTCCATTCAATGGTTGGAGTACTTGGCCCAGGATAAAGATATTTTTATCCAACATGCTTTGAATCGGGGGGAGAAGGCTTTTGGGCCTTACCATGTAGATGGATACACACAGATTGACGGGGTTGAGACAGTGTATGAGTACAACGGTTGTTTCTTCCACGGTTGTAAATTATGCTTTGTCCCCCACACCTTGTGTGTCCTAACCCAAAAGACTTTTGGGGAAATGTACCAAGAGTTTCAAGACAAACTGAATTCTTTAAAGGCTACTTACGGGTTAAAAGTTGTGGTTTTGTGGGAGCACGAATGGACAGCCCTCAAAAGGCAGATCCTAGTGTTAAGGCCTTCCTTACCCATTATGACCCTCCAGAGCCCCTGGAACCGCGACAGGCCTTGTTTGGAGGCCGGACCAATGCTTTGACATTGCGTTATGTAGCTCAACCCGACGAGACAATAGGCTATGTAGATTTTACATCCCTATATCCTCATGTAATGAGTTCCTCATTCTATCCTATAGGGCATCCTGAAATTATTCACAGCGACTTTGACGAACCCCAAAATTATTTTGGTTTAATCAAAGCGACTGTCTACCCTCCTAGGGGGCTGTTTATACCTGTGTTGCCTTACAAGGGTCCTAAAGGAAAACTTTTCTTTCCCCTTTGTCGCACATGCTGTGAAAACCACAACCAGGAAAACCCCTGTGATCACACAGATCAAGAAAGAGCCCTGACCGGTGTATGGGTCACTGTAGAATTCTCTAAGGCTTTAGAGAAGGGGTATCGTGTGGCCAAAATCTTTGAAGTGTGGAACTTTTCCAGGAAATCAGACACACTTTTTAAAGAGTACATCAAAACCTTCTTGAGATGCAAGCAGATGGCTTCAGGCTATCCTGCATCGGTCACAGATCAAGAAAGTAAAGACCAGTACATTCAAGACTACCATGACAGAGAAGGCATACTTCTTGACCCTGACAGAATAGAGGTCAACAAAACCAAAAGAAATGTGTCGAAATTGTACTTGAACTCCCTTTGGGGGAAATTAGCGCAGAGATGCAATATGCTAACAACTTCGATCATTAAAGACCCCGAAGAATTTTTGGAATTTGTTTTTTCGGACCAATACGAAATTTCACATTTTTCCTTCTTGAGTCAAGACATTGCCTTGGTGCAATGGAGGCGCCACCAAAAGTGGGTTCTACCCCCGGGTAATGTAAATGTGTTTCTTGCAGCATTTACCACAGCCTATGGCCGCCTTGAACTGTACACCCTCATGGAACAGCTTCAGAGGCGGGTTCTTTACCACGACACAGACTCTGTGGTCTATGTAAGCAAACCGGGGGATTGGACCCCCCCACTTAGCAACTATCTTGGGGGTTTAACGAGTGAACTCGAAGAGGGTGACCATATTACAGAATGGTCCTCATGTGGTCCAAAAAGCTATGCTTTTAGGACTAAAGCCAATCACGTGGTGTTGAAAGCCAAAGGCGTGACTCAAAACTATGAAAATGCACCGCGTGTAAACTTGGAATCAATCACGCGCTTGGTCGAGGGGTTCGTAAAGGACAAGAATAGTGACTTGGAGATTTTGAGCTCCTACAACAAAATAGTGAGGGATAAAAAGGGGTTCCATCTAAGAAACGCACCACTCACTAAAAGATTCAGGGTAGTCTATGACAAGAGACAGCTATTGCCTGACGGTACCACATTGCCCTTTGGCTACTGACTTATGCTACAAGCCCCAGTGTGTCTTAAAGCTTAAGATATTATGACTGCTGTCGAGGGTTTTGACCCCCGGCTACAATTGCCTTTTTCAGCATTAATTGCAGGCCCTTCAAACAGTGGCAAAACTTTTTTTGTAAAAAGTATTTTAGAGAATTCTGAACATGTGTTATCTCAAAAGCCTGACAATATTGTATGGTGTTATTCATGTTACCAACCTCTGTATGATGAATTATTGAAGACAATAAAAATCAAGTTTGTTGAAGGAATACCCGATTCTCTGTCTGATGATGAACTTCTCCCCCCACATGTAAATAATCTGCTGGTTTTGGACGATATGCTATTTGCTGGTAGCGAACACCCTGAAATTGCACGAGCTTTTACCCAATATACTCATCATAGAAACCTGTCCGTGCTTTACTTGGTCCAGAATGTGTTTCACCAAGGTAAAAATAGTCGGACCATTAGCTTGAATGCCAACTACATGGTATTGTTTAAAAATCCTAGAGACAAACTGCAAATTAGCACTCTAGCTCAGCAGATGTACCCTGGACGGAAATCATACTTTATGGAGAGCTATGAGGACGCTACCAAAGAGCCATTTTCTTATTTAATCGTGGATTTAAAAGCAAATACTCCAGAACACCTTAGGCTACGTACAGGGCTGTTTCCGGGGGAGAGGCCTGCTGCATACCTTCCTAAAAAGTAAACGCTATGTCTCTGCGTTTAAAAAGAAACCTCCCCCTCTTGAGAAGGCTAGTAGGTTCTACAGCTAAAGAACGGAAGGCCATCTTGGGTCGCTGTTCTTCAGATCTCATATTAGCCCTATGTGAGATTGCTTTGAATCTTCTCAAAGGACGCATTCCACTCACCCTGAACCAATTGAAAAAATTAAGGAGACAAAAGACAGCGATCAAACTCTTTGCCAATAAAAGGGCCAGTCTTCAAAAGAAAAGACATAGTATACAACAGTCTGGGGGTTTTCTTCTACCTTTACTCAGTATAGCCGTGCCCTTCATCACCAGCCTTATTGCGGCCAGACGTGGTGGTTGAACACGTGGGTGTGATGGCCACTAAAATGTACTTGGTGCCTCAACAAGAGTTGGATAGACTTAAAAAACAAATGCAGGGTCCTGAAGATATCAGACAAACAGCGGAAAATGATTTGGATACGGCCATGAAGGATGTTTTGAACCGAAAAGGATTGAACCCCTATGATAAGATTCAAAAATACACAAACCTAATGCAAAGGTATTTGACTCGGGTAAAGCAAGGGGAGAGAGAGACTAACCATTTAACCCTTTCCCTACCGGACCCTTTAACAGATGTCGAACCTAACGATAGCCATGCCCCTGTAAGGCCTGTACCGTCGATCTTACCTAGTGGAGATAATATGTCGGGTGAAGCTCAAATGCCATTTGAAGATAAAGTTATGCATGACCTACTGACACATGTGCCTTTACGTAACAGGAAGAATGTTAAATACATTATGAACAAGATAAAAGACTCAAAGGGGATAGCTGCTTGGAACGACTCTGGAGAGTTTATCCTTCAGGGCTCTGTGGTTAGGGGGTCCCATATGCAGGACTTGCTTAAAAGTACCACGGCTGCCCACAAGGTTGCTGATGACCGAAGGCCTCCCGGCTGGCGTCAGTTTCTTAAGGCCCTGGCAATCCTCAACATCCCCCTCTCCGGTGTACCCAACCATAAGCTTCGTCAACAGATTCAAGCTTTAAAACAAAAGCCTTCAACGAGATACAGCACCCCTAAAGATGCCCCAACGACACCGGCCCCATATGAAAGCGATGATGCTAACTCATTTACTCCCATGAACGTCTCAGGACCTTTTCCTAAACCCGATCTCTCGGCGTGGTTAGACTTTTGAAAATGACTTTTGAATGACTATGATTAAATTCAATAAATTTTTTATTTGAAAAATAAGCAAGTTAACATTTGTGGCATTCTTGAAACATATGACGTGAGCATACGCCTTGATTACGCGTTCTTAAAGGACACACATTTGAACACTTTTGATATTTTCTAACAAAACAAGATACAAGGTTATCATTACTTCTTAAATCATCCTTATAAAGAGACATAACATCTTCAAAAGAAACTCCCCGGGCTCTTTGGCACAGGTAAAATACACAGTGGTGACCGCATGTAGTGGAAAGGTTATCTTGCACTTGTTTGATGTTGTAGTAGATCTTTGTACCGTTTAGGGTCAAAAAATCTTTAATAGATTTAGGGAAATGTGAAAAACCGGGGGGAAAGCCATAGGAATCAAAAAAAGTTGAGATTTTTCGTCCACCTTCCTGTTCTAATGTCATAGCTAGCCAATGTTCACCAGGCATGTGTTTAGGATGGGTATTGACAATAAACATTGCAGGCCTCTCAGACCATATCTCCATAGGTAATTCATCACAAGCCAACACTCCACAAAATTGTTTTCCAATCAAGCGGCTCATGAGCCCGTCCAACTCTTGGGTATTCATGTCTTTGTTCAAAGGTCCTTAATAATAATCCACTAAGACCTGTCTTCGGGCATTCACTTCCAAGATTGAATCAGAGCATGCGTAAACAATCATGCTAACTGTACAGGCTAAAGGTGTACGGAAACGCATTTCCAGCCTGAGGTTACCTTGGGACACCACAGACAGATTTCCTGAGGTGTCATCATCAGGTGATAAATTGAAAGCATACAATGTGTAACCCTCTGCAAAATCATTTCTGTCAATAGGTAAAGAGAGATCTTTTAGATGTCGCCCTGTAGCCAGGAATAGATTGTAAAATTCTCGCACAGATATGTTGTTATTAAATTGTGGTTGGAAAGCCTTCGCCGGAACCTGACGTCCGTCCTGACAGAGCGCTACATACTCTGCATTGAAGTGCTGAAAATTAAAGGGTTTTTTATCTAAACTGCCCGTATTAGAGGCGTGATCAACCAGACCTATAACCACATATCTAGGTAAAGGGCCTAGAAATAGGTTTTCTTGACTGCAGATTCTACTGCCCACAGGTATGCTAAAGGTTTTCATGGTAATTCTTTGGAGAGGGTAAAGGGCATTTCCTTTCATCAAAGCATGTGAGTGACCCAGGCGCACGGCCGGAGATACAGATACTTTTTTAATAAAAAGGGTTGCCCCCAACACTTTCAAACTAAAATCCCCGTCTTGGGGAGACATCAGGCAAAAATCATCCTTGGCCCTGGTTAATTTTAATCTTAAATCAACCGAATTTAAGAGTAACCGTTCTTGAAAGAAAATGTCAGAGTGTATAGGGCCTAGCAAATGAAACTCTCGAGATTCGGCGCAGTAGCGAGCTCGTGCCGCTAGTCCTTTGTTTGCACCGGTGGAAGGGTCTGTCGATTCCATAGAGGCTCCTGCAGTATCCTTGCTAAACAGCCCGGCGCTAAATTGGGTTTTGAGAGTGTCTTCGGAGTAGTTTAGTAAACACTCCATGATGGCTCTATAAGGGTATGTAGCGCTGCTTTGACTGATTAGGCGTTCACCCAAAGTCACATCAACTTGGGAGAAAATGGTGGCCAAGGGGTAATTAATGAGACTCACTTTGGCATCGTCTGCAATATTAGACCCATCTCTTTTGGTCACTTTTAGACGTAAATGCACCAAGGTGTTGTTGAGGTCCAGATAGTTGTCACCATGGCCTGGTATGAAAAATTCGATAGGCCCGTTATCGGTAATAGCAGAGAGAGGGGCTATCTCCACATAACTGGATCTATCTATTGAATGCTGCGTTAACGGTGCCGTGAAAAGATCAAGTTCTGTCTTTATAGCTTCAGAGGACATTCGATGTAAAAGAGCCATGTCACTTATTCTTTTAGAAAATACTTCCTAGTATTCTTTTAGCCTGTTTTGGTACAGACCTCCTCACTTTACCCCGTCTTTGACTTACTGAGGTTCTTTTAACAGTTAACCGCCGCTTTTTAGGTGCAGGTCTACGCCTTAAACCAGGGGGTCTCTTTTTTGGCCTTCGAGACAATATCATAAGCCCCGAGCCTTCTTGATGCTCCACCTCTGGTGACGCCCTTCGGGTCATAGCATTGGCTACAACCTCACTTACTATATTTTTAGCCGCTGATTTTAAATGTGGTTTGGCTATGCTGAAGCCTCTCTTCATAAACGGTAAAACCATCCTGAAGAGGTTACGGAATATACCTCCTATCCCCGAACCATACATTGTCGGCGCTCCATGATATCCTGGTAGTCCATTACCCACTTGATCCACATAGTATGAAACATAACGGTTAGGGTCGAGCTGATGGTGCTCCATAACCCTTTTATTTGTATTATGTTTATAAATATAATACAGCTATTATATATGTAGAGAGGTTTTGGTGGGTCTAAAGTGGAGTTTTACAATCGTTTTACCATAAGTAAATTCAATGTTTTCGTTCTGATCCGTTTTAAGCTCAACCAGAATGTTTTCAATATAGTTCTTGCTGACATGTACGTAGTGCGGCTTGTCATAATTGACAGTGACGATGTCCCCATCCTTGCCGTCTATATGAACTGTTCGCAGGAGGGGCACACAGCTGTCTCCGACCCTTTGATAGGTTATGATGTCGGTATAGACAAATATGTTGTAAAAGCCTGCATGTATATCCGCAGGGAATGGGAATAATTTATCGTTCACATACGTCCATTTATTGGGACCCATCCCCAACATGTAGGATAAATTACCGCTGGTCTTTATACCTCCGTTAGCAGGCCCTGAGATTTGTATCCTTTTATGGATTGGATTGTAGAATAGGAATATTTCCATCTTGTTCAGGGTTAGGTGTTCATTCAACTCTGAGACGATCCTGTCGACGGTTCTATAGAAACCTTTTTTAAGCTTAATAAGTTTCGCAGGTTCCGAGAACCTTTTGCAATAAAAATCACGGTCCTTAGCTTTGATATTATACCAACTATGGGGGTATGTAATCTCGCTGAGACCTACTTCCCAAGCCTCTGATAACTCTATAGGCTTTGGAAAATTGGTTGTATACTTCGAACTCTGATTATTACGATATATCTGTGCCGACGCATTACTGGGGAGAGTCAGGTAGAAGCCGCTGTGTTCCATGATGCCCAACTGTGTACACGCGAATGATGCGCTAGTTATCATGACTAGGGGTTTAAATTAACCCCCGTTGCCTCCACCACATCCTGCTCCAATACCCAACTGTTGAACTTTTGAGGCCAGTTTTTCCAGCGGACCAGCAACCATTTTTTACCCTTTTCTCTCTTCTGATCTAGAATCTCCTCCACGTGAAAGACTTTGTCTTTACCCAACTGGACCTTCTGTAATTCCTTCTCATAAAAAGATCCCTCTATAAGATCCCCGTCATAATCTTTTAATTTGTAGACCGGCGGAATGCGTGGCAGACATTCGGTAACGGTAAACAACTCCGAGCTAAAGCCTTGTTCGTATTTTTTGTCGAAAACACCCCTCAACTTTGATATACGCACCAAGTCACCCACTAGGAATTTAAAAGTCATTTTTTCTTACGGCGAAGTGGGAACAAACCATACATATTTTTAAAGACTTGAAAAGAGTTTTCCGAAGAGACCTCCGAGGGCTTCATACGTATAGTCTTATGGTAGCTGTGGTTGTAACCGTTTACTAAATCCTGAACTATGTCTGTATATCGGTTGGTGTTGTGAGCTGTAAAATAGCGCCACATCCGCTCTTTCAAAGTCCTATTAAAGCGTTCCACAACCGAAGCTTTCAAATCAGAGCCTGTAGCAAAATGTACTATATTATACTTATTCATTAGCTTCTGAAATGTTTGATTAAAAAATTCTTTTCCGCCATCCGTCTGCACTTTCTTGGGGGCGCCTCCTGCCTTCAAGATCGATTCAAAGGCCCTGGTCACCTCTGCCCCGCTCTTATTTTTTAACACCCTTACATAGGCTAATTTAGAGAAAATATCTATAACCGTTAGCATGTAGCGATTTCCATCATTTTTATCGGCAAGGGACTGCATGTCACATAGATCCGCCTGAAATTGGGATAATGGATGCGTAGAAAAAACTCTATTTCTTGGAAAATGTTTTCTTACAGGTTTATGTAGAGTGTAGGCATCTTGCTCTGATAACCATTCATTCACTTTAGCATCGCTTAACAGACTACCTGTTTCTTCGACTATAGCTCTCTGTAAACGCTCTTTACCCCCATAAGACCCGGGGTTAGAGGGATTATAATATATGTTTTTCAACAGCTGCTCAGCCATCCTTCTTGCCTCTCTGAGGTACAATAACTGTAATGAGCCACTTTCATATAACGACAACATTTCAGTTTGTGAATTTTTATTTTAAGAATGCAACAATTATTACGTATACAGACAATTCAGGATTTGTTGCAAGATACAAGTCCCCGTTTTCTCAACAATCACAGCATGCAACACCCTGTATATATTGTTTAGATTTACAGGTTTGTTTCGCTGAATTTTTAAAACACACACGTCTGATATATAAGTATATAAACAACAAATATGATACACATTCACATTAAAGGGTGGTTCAAACAAATAATGTAAAATCTTAGCCAAAGTTATTTCTAGTTCTTCAGAATCCTCAACAAGCCTTGATACCATATGTGACCATTGTAAACTCTCGCCCGTATGTCGGACATGTTTCATGATTTGCTCCATTTTTAACACACGCTCTACAATAACCCCTGTATTGTGGGTTGTGTAGAACTTTACATTGTTCACTTTATTTTCAATAATCTGATGCATAACATTTGTAAGGTCTCTCAAAAGAAAAAATGTATTTATTCGCTCAAACATCGTAGACACATAGTTACCCATAGCTCTAAATAAACAAAATGTCACTCGGTCTCTTGGGATTTATTGAGCCAGAAAAGCATCACATCAGCCATCACAGCTTCCCTGTATTTGTTGTCGTCCACCAGGGTGTGTCGGATTTCTTTGAGTTTCTCATGGATGAAGAGGGCCTCCTTCAGTTCATGTAGGAAGGCTTCGGTTACCCCGTAAACTCTAGGGATAGACGGCGCAATACCCATAGACTCCAGGGCGATGACCAGCGCTGGTATAAAACGGCAGGACCACAGTCTTTTCACCAGCTCCTCAAAATGATTGAAAAAGTAGTATCTAGGAGGGTCGTAGAGGCAAGGATGACGACGCTGGCTGGGATGATTGATCTCACAGCCGATGCATTTTTCTCGTATATATTCGCCAATCACCACGTTTAAAAGTGTAGCTACAGAGGCCTTGATTGTATCCACAAAAACAGTACTGGCCACCCCATCAAACACATCCTCAGGCTGGGTAAATGTCGGGGGTGTCACGGGTCTTGCCAGGGGTGCGTAGAGTGTAGGGCTTCGTGGCATAGAGTCTTTAGTGTCGGGCCCCCATGACGTAGTGGCTTCCTCGTAGATGGTCTGGAGATCCATGGTGTATGCTGAAATGAAGAACTGTCTGCTTTTTTTCTTTTTATTGTAGAACAAGGCCCTTGGGTATCTGGGGGGGCGGGGTTAAAGCATCCGCTTACTTAGTTTTCTTCTGACGCTGTATCTTCTTGAGGCTCTTTTGCATCGTAATCTTTACGATTCGTATATATTATGCACTTCTTTAAATGAACAAGGCTCTGACGCTGTTGGCTCTGTACAAAGAGAGCATCCAACGGTTGCAACATTTTCAATTCCAGTACATCCCAACTGTTAAAAGGAATAAGCAGACGCAGTCGGGTATCCCCAGTCAGGCCACCACCCCTAAGTTTGTGGTTTCGGATTGCCTCGGTGCCGATATAGAACTCCACGCTGCCGCACGGTCGGCCATTCTTTCTTTGTATTTTCACCCTGTGAAATATTTGTCCTGAGGAGTCCGGGGTACCTTCCCAACGGGTCTCGTGGCCCGTGAACACACTATACCCCTTGGTGATAAGGCTCAGTTCAGGACACACAACCTTGCGAAAAACCGACCAGTCTTCAACACCATATTCCAAGCCTACAGTCTGGTCTGTATATTCTTCTCCTTCATCTACCGTATAGAGGGTCACTCTACAGGCCAGGTAATCAAACCGATACCCCCACTGCTGGCCATTAGACATCAACACTTGATCTGTCAGAGCATTTGTTGGCGGTATTTGGGTTCTATACACATTTAAAAAACGTTTTTTTGGCGCATCATATATTGCTGGTTGATACTTTGCCCTTGCTCTATGGGCAACCCGAAGGCCTGTTTCAGTTGTTACAGTCATCACTGCTTTGGTACCGATCCCAAATTCCATGGTTATTCTTAAGATCTTGTGCACTCTTAAACAGGTATTGTTCAGCGGCTTTATAAGGGGCCTTAACCAACCCAAACCGTGAGAAACAGTAACAGGTTGACCTGACACATGGTCACTTACTCAACCCAGGGCATGCACCCTTCTACATGACATAGGGTCATAAATCATTACATAGGGTCATAAATCAGGCTTGGGTCATCAATCATTAACGGCCTGTCAAAGGGACCCTTACTCACCCATAGCCCCCACCTAACCAGGCTTGTCTATCAGGCTTGGGTCATCAATCATTAACGGCCTGTCAAATGGACCCTTATCACCCATAGCCCCCACCTAACCAGGCTTGCCTGACCCAAGCCTGATAGACAAGCCTGGTTAGGTGGGGGCTATGGGGTGAGTAAGGGTCCCTTTGACAGGCCGTTAATGATTGATGACCCAAGCCTGATTTATGACCCTATGTAATGATTTATGACCCTATGTCATGTAGAAGGGTGCATGCCCTGGGTTGAGTAAGTGACCATGTGTCAGGTCAACCTGTTACTGTTTCTCACGGTTTGGGTTGGTTAAGGCCCTTATAAAGCCGCTGAACAATACCTGTTTAAGAGTGCACAAGATCTTAAGAATAACCATGGAATTTGGGATCGGTACCAAAGCAGTGATGACTGTAACAACTGAAACAGGCCTTCGGGTTGCCCATAGAGCAAGGGCAAAGTATCAACCAGCAATATATGATGCGCCAAAAAAACGTTTTTTAAATGTGTATAGAACCCAAATACCGCCAGCAAATGCTCTGACAGATCAAGTGTTGATGTCTAATGGCCAGCAGTGGGGGTATCGGTTTGATTACCTGGCCTGTAGAGTGACCCTCTATACGGTAGATGAAGGAGAAGAATATACAGACCAGACTGTAGGCTTGGAATATGGTGTTGAAGACTGGTCGGTTTTTCGCAAGGTTGTGTGTCCTGAACTGAGCCTTATCACCAAGGGGTATAGTGTGTTCACGGGCCACGAGACCCGTTGGGAAGGTACCCCGGACTCCTCAGGACAAATATTTCACAGGGTGAAAATACAAAGAAAGAATGGCCGACCGTGCGGCAGCGTGGAGTTCTATATCGGCACCGAGGCAATCCGAAACCACAAACTTAGGGGTGGTGGCCTGACTGGGGATACCCGACTGCGTCTGCTTATTCCTTTTAACAGTTGGGATGTACTGGAATTGAAAATGTTGCAACCGTTGGATGCTCTCTTTGTACAGAGCCAACAGCGTCAGAGCCTTGTTCATTTAAAGAAGTGCATAATATATACGAATCGTAAAGATTACGATGCAAAAGAGCCTCAAGAAGATACAGCGTCAGAAGAAAACTAAGTAAGCGGATGCTTTAACCCCGCCCCCCCAGATACCCAAGGGCCTTGTTCTACAATAAAAAGAAAAAAAGCAGACAGTTCTTCATTTCAGCATACACCATGGATCTCCAGACCATCTACGAGGAAGCCACTACGTCATGGGGGCCCGACACTAAAGACTCTATGCCACGAAGCCCTACACTCTACGCACCCCTGGCAAGACCCGTGACACCCCCGACATTTACCCAGCCTGAGGATGTGTTTGATGGGGTGGCCAGTACTGTTTTTGTGGATACAATCAAGGCCTCTGTAGCTACACTTTTAAACGTGGTGATTGGCGAATATATACGAGAAAAATGCATCGGCTGTGAGATCAATCATCCCAGCCAGCGTCGTCATCCTTGCCTCTACGACCCTCCTAGATACTACTTTTTCAATCATTTTGAGGAGCTGGTGAAAAGACTGTGGTCCTGCCGTTTTATACCAGCGCTGGTCATCGCCCTGGAGTCTATGGGTATTGCGCCGTCTATCCCTAGAGTTTACGGGGTAACCGAAGCCTTCCTACATGAACTGAAGGAGGCCCTCTTCATCCATGAGAAACTCAAAGAAATCCGACACACCCTGGTGGACGACAACAAATACAGGGAAGCTGTGATGGCTGATGTGATGCTTTTCTGGCTCAATAAATCCCAAGAGACCGAGTGACATTTTGTTTATTTAGAGCTATGGGTAACTATGTGTCTACGATGTTTGAGCGAATAAATACATTTTTTCTTTTGAGAGACCTTACAAATGTTATGCATCAGATTATTGAAAATAAAGTGAACAATGTAAAGTTCTACACAACCCACAATACAGGGGTTATTGTAGAGCGTGTGTTAAAAATGGAGCAAATCATGAAACATGTCCGACATACGGGCGAGAGTTTACAATGGTCACATATGGTATCAAGGCTTGTTGAGGATTCTGAAGAACTAGAAATAACTTTGGCTAAGATTTTACATTATTTGTTTGAACCACCCTTTAATGTGAATGTGTATCATATTTGTTGTTTATATACTTATATATCAGACGTGTGTGTTTTAAAAATTCAGCGAAACAAACCTGTAAATCTAAACAATATATACAGGGTGTTGCATGCTGTGATTGTTGAGAAAACGGGGACTTGTATCTTGCAACAAATCCTGAATTGTCTGTATACGTAATAATTGTTGCATTCTTAAAATAAAAATTCACAAACTGAAATGTTGTCGTTATATGAAAGTGGCTCATTACAGTTATTGTACCTCAGAGAGGCAAGAAGGATGGCTGAGCAGCTGTTGAAAAACATATATTATAATCCCTCTAACCCCGGGTCTTATGGGGGTAAAGAGCGTTTACAGAGAGCTATAGTCGAAGAAACAGGTAGTCTGTTAAGCGATGCTAAAGTGAATGAATGGTTATCAGAGCAAGATGCCTACACTCTACATAAACCTGTAAGAAAACATTTTCCAAGAAATAGAGTTTTTTCTACGCATCCATTATCCCAATTTCAGGCGGATCTATGTGACATGCAGTCCCTTGCCGATAAAAATGATGGAAATCGCTACATGCTAACGGTTATAGATATTTTCTCTAAATTAGCCTATGTAAGGGTGTTAAAAAATAAGAGCGGGGCAGAGGTGACCAGGGCCTTTGAATCGATCTTGAAGGCAGGAGGCGCCCCCAAGAAAGTGCAGACGGATGGCGGAAAAGAATTTTTTAATCAAACATTTCAGAAGCTAATGAATAAGTATAATATAGTACATTTTGCTACAGGCTCTGATTTGAAAGCTTCGGTTGTGGAACGCTTTAATAGGACTTTGAAAGAGCGGATGTGGCGCTATTTTACAGCTCACAACACCAACCGATATACAGACATAGTTCAGGATTTAGTAAACGGTTACAACCACAGCTACCATAAGACTATACGTATGAAGCCCTCGGAGGTCTCTTCGGAAAACTCTTTTCAAGTCTTTAAAAATATGTATGGTTTGTTCCCACTTCGCCGTAAGAAAAAAATGACTTTTAAATTCCTAGTGGGTGACTTGGTGCGTATATCAAAGTTGAGGGGTGTTTTCGACAAAAAATACGAACAAGGCTTTAGCTCGGAGTTGTTTACCGTTACCGAATGTCTGCCACGCATTCCGCCGGTCTACAAATTAAAAGATTATGACGGGGATCTTATAGAGGGATCTTTTTATGAGAAGGAATTACAGAAGGTCCAGTTGGGTAAAGACAAAGTCTTTCACGTGGAGGAGATTCTAGATCAGAAGAGAGAAAAGGGTAAAAAATGGTTGCTGGTCCGCTGGAAAAACTGGCCTCAAAAGTTCAACAGTTGGGTATTGGAGCAGGATGTGGTGGAGGCAACGGGGTTAATTTAAACCCCTAGTCATGATAACTAGCGCATCATTCGCGTGTACACAGTTGGGCATCATGGAACACAGCGGCTTCTACCTGACTCTCCCCAGTAATGCGTCGGCACAGATATATCGTAATAATCAGAGTTCGAAGTATACAACCAATTTTCCAAAGCCTATAGAGTTATCAGAGGCTTGGGAAGTAGGTCTCAGCGAGATTACATACCCCCATAGTTGGTATAATATCAAAGCTAAGGACCGTGATTTTTATTGCAAAAGGTTCTCGGAACCTGCGAAACTTATTAAGCTTAAAAAAGGTTTCTATAGAACCGTCGACAGGATCGTCTCAGAGTTGAATGAACACCTAACCCTGAACAAGATGGAAATATTCCTATTCTACAATCCAATCCATAAAAGGATACAAATCTCAGGGCCTGCTAACGGAGGTATAAAGACCAGCGGTAATTTATCCTACATGTTGGGGATGGGTCCCAATAAATGGACGTATGTGAACGATAAATTATTCCCATTCCCTGCGGATATACATGCAGGCTTTTACAACATATTTGTCTATACCGACATCATAACCTATCAAAGGGTCGGAGACAGCTGTGTGCCCCTCCTGCGAACAGTTCATATAGACGGCAAGGATGGGGACATCGTCACTGTCAATTATGACAAGCCGCACTACGTACATGTCAGCAAGAACTATATTGAAAACATTCTGGTTGAGCTTAAAACGGATCAGAACGAAAACATTGAATTTACTTATGGTAAAACGATTGTAAAACTCCACTTTAGACCCACCAAAACCTCTCTACATATATAATAGCTGTATTATATTTATAAACATAATACAAATAAAAGGGTTATGGAGCACCATCAGCTCGACCCTAACCGTTATGTTTCATACTATGTGGATCAAGTGGGTAATGGACTACCAGGATATCATGGAGCGCCGACAATGTATGGTTCGGGGATAGGAGGTATATTCCGTAACCTCTTCAGGATGGTTTTACCGTTTATGAAGAGAGGCTTCAGCATAGCCAAACCACATTTAAAATCAGCGGCTAAAAATATAGTAAGTGAGGTTGTAGCCAATGCTATGACCCGAAGGGCGTCACCAGAGGTGGAGCATCAAGAAGGCTCGGGGCTTATGATATTGTCTCGAAGGCCAAAAAAGAGACCCCCTGGTTTAAGGCGTAGACCTGCACCTAAAAAGCGGCGGTTAACTGTTAAAAGAACCTCAGTAAGTCAAAGACGGGGTAAAGTGAGGAGGTCTGTACCAAAACAGGCTAAAAGAATACTAGGAAGTATTTTCTAAAAGAATAAGTGACATGGCTCTTTTACATCGAATGTCCTCTGAAGCTATAAAGACAGAACTTGATCTTTTCACGGCACCGTTAACGCAGCATTCAATAGATAGATCCAGTTATGTGGAGATAGCCCCTCTCTCTGCTATTACCGATAACGGGCCTATCGAATTTTTCATACCAGGCCATGGTGACAACTATCTGGACCTCAACAACACCTTGGTGCATTTACGTCTAAAAGTGACCAAAAGAGATGGGTCTAATATTGCAGACGATGCCAAAGTGAGTCTCATTAATTACCCCTTGGCCACCATTTTCTCCCAAGTTGATGTGACTTTGGGTGAACGCCTAATCAGTCAAAGCAGCGCTACATACCCTTATAGAGCCATCATGGAGTGTTTACTAAACTACTCCGAAGACACTCTCAAAACCCAATTTAGCGCCGGGCTGTTTAGCAAGGATACTGCAGGAGCCTCTATGGAATCGACAGACCCTTCCACCGGTGCAAACAAAGGACTAGCGGCACGAGCTCGCTACTGCGCCGAATCTCGAGAGTTTCATTTGCTAGGCCCTATACACTCTGACATTTTCTTTCAAGAACGGTTACTCTTAAATTCGGTTGATTTAAGATTAAAATTAACCAGGGCCAAGGATGATTTTTGCCTGATGTCTCCCCAAGACGGGGATTTTAGTTTGAAAGTGTTGGGGGCAACCCTTTTTATTAAAAAAGTATCTGTATCTCCGGCCGTGCGCCTGGGTCACTCACATGCTTTGATGAAAGGAAATGCCCTTTACCCTCTCCAAAGAATTACCATGAAAACCTTTAGCATACCTGTGGGCAGTAGAATCTGCAGTCAAGAAAACCTATTTCTAGGCCCTTTACCTAGATATGTGGTTATAGGTCTGGTTGATCACGCCTCTAATACGGGCAGTTTAGATAAAAAACCCTTTAATTTTCAGCACTTCAATGCAGAGTATGTAGCGCTCTGTCAGGACGGACGTCAGGTTCCGGCGAAGGCTTTCCAACCACAATTTAATAACAACATATCTGTGCGAGAATTTTACAATCTATTCCTGGCTACAGGGCGACATCTAAAAGATCTCTCTTTACCTATTGACAGAAATGATTTTGCAGAGGGTTACACATTGTATGCTTTCAATTTATCACCTGATGATGACACCTCAGGAAATCTGTCTGTGGTGTCCCAAGGTAACCTCAGGCTGGAAATGCGTTTCCGTACACCTTTAGCCTGTACAGTTAGCATGATTGTTTACGCATGCTCTGATTCAATCTTGGAAGTGAATGCCCGAAGACAGGTCTTAGTGGATTATTATTAAGGACCTTTGAACAAAGACATGAATACCCAAGAGTTGGACGGGCTCATGAGCCGCTTGATTGGAAAACAATTTTGTGGAGTGTTGGCTTGTGATGAATTACCTATGGAGATATGGTCTGAGAGGCCTGCAATGTTTATTGTCAATACCCATCCTAAACACATGCCTGGTGAACATTGGCTAGCTATGACATTAGAACAGGAAGGTGGACGAAAAATCTCAACTTTTTTTGATTCCTATGGCTTTCCCCCCGGTTTTTCACATTTCCCTAAATCTATTAAAGATTTTTTGACCCTAAACGGTACAAAGATCTACTACAACATCAAACAAGTGCAAGATAACCTTTCCACTACATGCGGTCACCACTGTGTATTTTACCTGTGCCAAAGAGCCCGGGGAGTTTCTTTTGAAGATGTTATGTCTCTTTATAAGGATGATTTAAGAAGTAATGATAACCTTGTATCTTGTTTTGTTAGAAAATATCAAAAGTGTTCAAATGTGTGTCCTTTAAGAACGCGTAATCAAGGCGTATGCTCACGTCATATGTTTCAAGAATGCCACAAATGTTAACTTGCTTATTTTTCAAATAAAAAATTTATTGAATTTAATCATAGTCATTCAAAAGTCATTTTCAAAAGTCTAACCACGCCGAGAGATCGGGTTTAGGAAAAGGTCCTGAGACGTTCATGGGAGTAAATGAGTTAGCATCATCGCTTTCATATGGGGCCGGTGTCGTTGGGGCATCTTTAGGGGTGCTGTATCTCGTTGAAGGCTTTTGTTTTAAAGCTTGAATCTGTTGACGAAGCTTATGGTTGGGTACACCGGAGAGGGGGATGTTGAGGATTGCCAGGGCCTTAAGAAACTGACGCCAGCCGGGAGGCCTTCGGTCATCAGCAACCTTGTGGGCAGCCGTGGTACTTTTAAGCAAGTCCTGCATATGGGACCCCCTAACCACAGAGCCCTGAAGGATAAACTCTCCAGAGTCGTTCCAAGCAGCTATCCCCTTTGAGTCTTTTATCTTGTTCATAATGTATTTAACATTCTTCCTGTTACGTAAAGGCACATGTGTCAGTAGGTCATGCATAACTTTATCTTCAAATGGCATTTGAGCTTCACCCGACATATTATCTCCACTAGGTAAGATCGACGGTACAGGCCTTACAGGGGCATGGCTATCGTTAGGTTCGACATCTGTTAAAGGGTCCGGTAGGGAAAGGGTTAAATGGTTAGTCTCTCTCTCCCCTTGCTTTACCCGAGTCAAATACCTTTGCATTAGGTTTGTGTATTTTTGAATCTTATCATAGGGGTTCAATCCTTTTCGGTTCAAAACATCCTTCATGGCCGTATCCAAATCATTTTCCGCTGTTTGTCTGATATCTTCAGGACCCTGCATTTGTTTTTTAAGTCTATCCAACTCTTGTTGAGGCACCAAGTACATTTTAGTGGCCATCACACCCACGTGTTCAACCACCACGTCTGGCCGCAATAAGGCTGGTGATGAAGGGCACGGCTATACTGAGTAAAGGTAGAAGAAAACCCCCAGACTGTTGTATACTATGTCTTTTCTTTTGAAGACTGGCCCTTTTATTGGCAAAGAGTTTGATCGCTGTCTTTTGTCTCCTTAATTTTTTCAATTGGTTCAGGGTGAGTGGAATGCGTCCTTTGAGAAGATTCAAAGCAATCTCACATAGGGCTAATATGAGATCTGAAGAACAGCGACCCAAGATGGCCTTCCGTTCTTTAGCTGTAGAACCTACTAGCCTTCTCAAGAGGGGGAGGTTTCTTTTTAAACGCAGAGACATAGCGTTTACTTTTTAGGAAGGTATGCAGCAGGCCTCTCCCCCGGAAACAGCCCTGTACGTAGCCTAAGGTGTTCTGGAGTATTTGCTTTTAAATCCACGATTAAATAAGAAAATGGCTCTTTGGTAGCGTCCTCATAGCTCTCCATAAAGTATGATTTCCGTCCAGGGTACATCTGCTGAGCTAGAGTGCTAATTTGCAGTTTGTCTCTAGGATTTTTAAACAATACCATGTAGTTGGCATTCAAGCTAATGGTCCGACTATTTTTACCTTGGTGAAACACATTCTGGACCAAGTAAAGCACGGACAGGTTTCTATGATGAGTATATTGGGTAAAAGCTCGTGCAATTTCAGGGTGTTCGCTACCAGCAAATAGCATATCGTCCAAAACCAGCAGATTATTTACATGTGGGGGGAGAAGTTCATCATCAGACAGAGAATCGGGTATTCCTTCAACAAACTTGATTTTTATTGTCTTCAATAATTCATCATACAGAGGTTGGTAACATGAATAACACCATACAATATTGTCAGGCTTTTGAGATAACACATGTTCAGAATTCTCTAAAATACTTTTTACAAAAAAAGTTTTGCCACTGTTTGAAGGGCCGGCAATTAATGCTGAAAAAGGCAATTGTAGCCGGGGGTCAAAACCCTCGACAGCAGTCATAATATCTTAAGCTTTAAGACACACTGGGGCTTGTAGCATAAGTCAGTAGCCAAAGGGCAATGTGGTACCGTCAGGCAATAGCTGTCTCTTGTCATAGACTACCCTGAATCTTTTAGTGAGTGGTGCGTTTCTTAGATGGAACCCCTTTTTATCCCTCACTATTTTGTTGTAGGAGCTCAAAATCTCCAAGTCACTATTCTTGTCCTTTACGAACCCCTCGACCAAGCGCGTGATTGATTCCAAGTTTACACGCGGTGCATTTTCATAGTTTTGAGTCACGCCTTTGGCTTTCAACACCACGTGATTGGCTTTAGTCCTAAAAGCATAGCTTTTTGGACCACATGAGGACCATTCTGTAATATGGTCACCCTCTTCGAGTTCACTCGTTAAACCCCCAAGATAGTTGCTAAGTGGGGGGGTCCAATCCCCCGGTTTGCTTACATAGACCACAGAGTCTGTGTCGTGGTAAAGAACCCGCCTCTGAAGCTGTTCCATGAGGGTGTACAGTTCAAGGCGGCCATAGGCTGTGGTAAATGCTGCAAGAAACACATTTACATTACCCGGGGGTAGAACCCACTTTTGGTGGCGCCTCCATTGCACCAAGGCAATGTCTTGACTCAAGAAGGAAAAATGTGAAATTTCGTATTGGTCCGAAAAAACAAATTCCAAAAATTCTTCGGGGTCTTTAATGATCGAAGTTGTTAGCATATTGCATCTCTGCGCTAATTTCCCCCAAAGGGAGTTCAAGTACAATTTCGACACATTTCTTTTGGTTTTGTTGACCTCTATTCTGTCAGGGTCAAGAAGTATGCCTTCTCTGTCATGGTAGTCTTGAATGTACTGGTCTTTACTTTCTTGATCTGTGACCGATGCAGGATAGCCTGAAGCCATCTGCTTGCATCTCAAGAAGGTTTTGATGTACTCTTTAAAAAGTGTGTCTGATTTCCTGGAAAAGTTCCACACTTCAAAGATTTTGGCCACACGATACCCCTTCTCTAAAGCCTTAGAGAATTCTACAGTGACCCATACACCGGTCAGGGCTCTTTCTTGATCTGTGTGATCACAGGGGTTTTCCTGGTTGTGGTTTTCACAGCATGTGCGACAAAGGGGAAAGAAAAGTTTTCCTTTAGGACCCTTGTAAGGCAACACAGGTATAAACAGCCCCCTAGGAGGGTAGACAGTCGCTTTGATTAAACCAAAATAATTTTGGGGTTCGTCAAAGTCGCTGTGAATAATTTCAGGATGCCCTATAGGATAGAATGAGGAACTCATTACATGAGGATATAGGGATGTAAAATCTACATAGCCTATTGTCTCGTCGGGTTGAGCTACATAACGCAATGTCAAAGCATTGGTCCGGCCTCCAAACAAGGCCTGTCGCGGTTCCAGGGGCTCTGGAGGGTCATAATGGGTAAGGAAGGCCTTAACACTAGGATCTGCCTTTTTGAGGGCTGTCCATTCGTGCTCCCACAAAACCACAACTTTTAACCCGTAAGTAGCCTTTAAAGAATTCAGTTTGTCTTGAAACTCTTGGTACATTTCCCCAAAAGTCTTTTGGGTTAGGACACACAAGGTGTGGGGGACAAAGCATAA
The DNA here is from genome assembly GCF_002021735.2 of Oncorhynchus kisutch. Taxonomy (NCBI): domain Eukaryota; kingdom Metazoa; phylum Chordata; class Actinopteri; order Salmoniformes; family Salmonidae; genus Oncorhynchus; species Oncorhynchus kisutch. The sequence goes on from NW_022264020.1 coordinate 26,386, forward strand.
TTTACAACCGTGGAAGAAACAACCGTTGTACTCATACACTGTCTCAACCCCGTCAATCTGTGTGTATCCATCTACATGGTAAGGCCCAAAAGCCTTCTCCCCCCGATTCAAAGCATGTTGGATAAAAATATCTTTATCCTGGGCCAAGTACTCCAACCATTGAATGGAACCACTAGAGTAGGCCTTGAATTGGCGTCGGTAGTTGTCTGGCGATGGGATAGCTATAGATTCAGGAGTTAGATAGTGTGTACGATAGGTTTTCATGCACGCTGATGCAATAGTTGTACAGCTCCAGGGGTCAATGCCCGCATCTTTGATTACCTCTTCTCTGAATCTGAGGCATCCTTCACGAAGTATAACAACGTCATTGTCACAGTATGATTCCATCTCTTTATGGAAATCAAAAGTGCCATGTCTTACGGTCTCGTACCATGTCATGAATCTCTCACGCTCTTTGGGAGACATTTGATCACACCCGTACATTTCGGGGGCTGGATAAGATCCTATATAATGTAGATTCTCCTCAGATGTGAAGAAATGAGGGAAATAGCCTTTGACAGAGTTTTCAAAACCCAAGGCCTCTGGCATTTGAGCCAATCTCATGGGTAAGAAGCTTAAGCTGTCAATGTATCTCTGTTTGAAGGCGGGGTCAACAAAGCATAATATTTTACTCCCTTGAGCTATGACACTGGGTGCCACGCCTTGCTGTATCAAAGGGTTCAGAAGCAGATAGGAGTCATAGGCCCTAGCATTGTGAGCTATAAACGTGAAGTTTCTGTACTGGGCTTTTCTAAAATGTTTTAGAAAGAGTCGGGCACAATCGGGTCCCTCGGCCGACCATTTTTCACCCTTGAAAGTCATGGTTGACACAAAAATAGGCAAATGAACCCCTGATTGCTGAGTTGTCTCAAAATCATAAAACACATATTTCTCTGTATGTTCATCTTCAGCCAAGGGCTGAATGTAACACTCATGTGTTACTTCTTGAACTGCTTCCGCGTCTCTGCTTTTCAAAGGACCTTTACAGATTGGGCAGTGTATAATTCCACAAACATGAGGTTTAGGGCTATCTATTTTAAGGTTGTAATTGCAATGACATTTTGGACATTTCTTGTTAATGTCACAACTGCTTACAGATTTACATGCCTTGGGATGCCATGTTTCAGTTTTGTGTTTTTCGTAACAGTAGGCCGAACGACATGTGCGGTGACAATCCGCACAGGGGGTCAAGTTTAGCGGCTGCATAGGGCAATGTTTATCCAGACATACTGAACAGTTGTAACGGCACGAGTGCCCCCCCATGCGTGTGTAGCCGGTATGACAGGCTGGACAGACATATGGCGCGCCTAAAAAGGCTGTGATGTTAGTTACGGCATAGTAATGCTCATTTTGCACATAAAAGTACATAGTCTTAGGATGTGGTTCGGGTATATTTTGGAACTTGAGGAGAGCGTCATTAGCCCTACTGTGGTACAAAACCACAATCTTGATGTTCAGAAAGTTTTCAAATTTGACTATGTCTGAGAAAGCCACAGCATCCTGTATACCGAGACCCACCGCAGTTTGTAGCTCGAGAGCTTTATGTAACGCGGCTTGATCAGTACATCCGGGGCTGAGTAAGTGGGCCAAACCTATGGCAAAACATAGCTTATTACCTGGATTGTGAACGTTTATGAGATAGGCCCTTTTATTGCTTATGATTTCGGACTGCATTAAACTCTCGAGCTTTCGTCTCTGACCCCCGCCCCCTTGTGGTTGTCGTACTAATTGTACTACAAGTTCGAGGGTCCTATCTGCTAGCACGTTTAAATTTGACTGTACAAGGCGTTCTAGCAGTTTAACAAATTGTTCAAGCTCTGCTTCACCATTCTGTAAAATAAGCGATACCTTGCTCTGTAGACTGTCTCCACAAATTTCCAACTGTAAGAGATCCCTAGGTTCGCTATAATCTCTGATCCTAGCTAACAGTTCATTCAAAGTGTCCATAAGCATTACGTAAAACACAGCATATTCCCGAATCTGACCCCCCCATGCGAAATTGAAAAACTGGCGAACCTCAATATTGTTGAATTTATTTCGACGCAAAACATGTACACTTCGATCAAGACCTCCCCCCTCCAGATTTACTAGGCAATTGTCCAACTGTTCAAAAACATCGTATTGGGTTTCAGACTCTTCGGACATTGGTGTTAAAGGCTGATTTATAGGTGTCTGGGGTGCCGAATTAAACCTAGCGCTCTCGTTCTGTACACTGATCTCAAGACCGCCCCCCTCCAGATTTGCTAGACATTTGTCCAACTGTTCAAAAACATCATATTGACTTTCAGACTCTTCGGACAATGTTGTTAAAGGCTGTCTTAGAGGTGTCTGTGGGGCCGAATTAAACCTAGGGCTCGCGTTAAGCTGGGTAATTAGAGATATGATGGTTTCGGGAATCTGTGTTAACATGTTTTCCTCGGAAGGCCCTGACTCATTCATACGTGTAATAATGTCTATGAGTTCGGAGGGAATCTGGGATAATAGATTTTCATCTATTGTCATTATGTCAATTACCCCCGAATCATTCATATGGTTAACTATATCTTGGAGCTCTGTAGGGATCCTGGCTAAGAGTGTTTCAATTGTCTCACTTTGGTCTATAGGGGGCGCCATCTGTCTAATTAAGGATGTGTGTGTGTGTGTGTGTGTTTACATGTGTGTTTTTTAACGGCGGTATTTGCTTGTTTTAGCCCTAATGTTTTTTAACATACGGGGTAGCTCGCTACGCCAGAATGACACATCCTGATTGTATTGATGCTCGAGTAGAATACACATGCGCCTCTGGAGTAGAGCCTTTCGTGATTTTAAACCCAGGGTAAACGCTTTGAAAAAACGTTCTTGGTCTATTTCAGAATCTGCTGTTTCCCCCACAGAATTGGCCGATTCAAGAAGGTTGGCAGCTTCACAGAACATCAAATCGTCTACCTCAGAAATGTCATTTAAATCTTTGACATCATCAGGTTTCTCTGGTGTCTTTGGAGCCTCCTCGGGGATGCTTGTCTGGGCATCCTCCGATGTTTGTGCGTTGTGTTCATAAGCCGGTGAGGAGTCTGAAATAAAAATAATACATACACAAATAGGTTATTAACCCTAAAATATGTTAAAAATGCCAAATACATTTCAGATATAAGCCTATATATTAACAATACATTAATTAAATACCTCGGCTTTTTTGACGAGGGCTGTTCTGAAGAAGCTCTGAAACCAAGGGCTGTTGTGTTTGTTCAACCTGTATTACAACATCTGCAGGTCCGGTAGATGGGGAGCCTGAAAAACAAAACAAAAAAAACAGCATTAGGCCTTGTTTTAACATATTCCGGCATAAAAAAAATATATAAATATTAAATAATAATATATATAATAATAATATATAATTGATTCATACCTAGTCCTTGGAACGACGTCTCGTGAATATCGGCCAAGTAGAATTGTTCGGGTGAAGCGGAACTGTGGATCTGAGCACTAATTATCCTTTGGTGTTTAGAAATATGGGGGACAACGTTGTCCTGGCCAAGGGGAGTTGACCTGCCGTTTAAAGTCTCTGTTCGCTGCTTTTGGGTAAATACATCCTGGGAGTAGGGCAGAATTGTCTCGTAGTCATATGCTTCGCAGAAACCGTTCAGGCTCCATAGGGCATCGTTTAACCTTCTAGGCTTTAGGTCCTCTGTAAACATATAAAATAACTTTTAATATAAGATGCCCACACTTTTTGTTTTTAAGGTATAAATATTTTTATGTATGGAATTCTTGGAGCTTACTTACGTTGACAATTCAGGGCAGGCGTTTGTTTCGGAGCCCCATGGGATGATTCGAGCTCAGTTATACCTCGGAGTATCTGCGTGAATGCTTCAGAATCTATAAAACATTCGACAATATTAAAGCTATAATCACTTTAGCTAATATTGCCTTGTTATACGGTAAGCATACTGATCCTAATGATTGTTTAATATTTCTATAACATCCCACGCTTTTCAAACAATTCCCCACAACAATCAAATCTAATAAAGATTTATTTCAAGAACTCACCTTGCGATAGATCCATTAGACTGTTTTCCCCGATTATCTTTTTTAACGCTTCAGTCCGATAACGATTCTTGGAGTTTCTGGAGGTGCTGTTTGCATCGGAACTAAAACGCTGCTAACATTGCCCATGGTTTCTAGCGCTTTTGTACCCTACGACCTAGAGAAAAACCCCTGAATGATTTTTTTACATAGCATTTGGGGTTTGTCGTTTTTTTCGGGCTATACCCCCGCCCATGGTATATTTGACACATTTCAAACACATGGTATTGGGTGTGTCTAAACATTAGGATCCTTTTGGAGCTTCTAAAATCTCCGGGGTGCTAGCACCTAGATGCATGGGGGTGTGTTGTTCTCGACATCGCTGGGATGAATGACTTTTTAGCCCACCTAAAAAAAATAGTTTTATGAAAGGCCTTTAAGATTAGGAGTCGTAAGACACAATATTATTGTTGGGGGGTAGGCATCTGTTTTGCAGGCTAGTGTAAACCTTGGTTTCAAACGACCCACCAGGCATGCATGGGTATTTTTTTAACAAACAACCCGCCCCCCTTTTTCTGTTTTTGAAACACACACACACACACACACACACACACACACACACACAGCCACTACAGAAAACTCCCTCACGCACATGCGCGCGCACATGGCTTTTTCCGCAAGATTTTTCTCAGGGACAGACTGCGCTAAGAGTGAACAAACGCGAGAGTTCATAACGTGGTGAGATTCTGATTTTAAAACCATTTATTTCATTCAAAATATTTAGTACATACATTTTATATCGTTACATTCTTAAGGTATTTTACGATGCCTTTCTTACAGATCCTGGGAGCTTATGCAACCAACCGCAATTGTCCGTGTCGAGTTCACCCTCAAAAGGCAAGGCTCTCTTGCTATGTCCATCAACACATGGTAAGTTTTCACTCCAGGGGTAGATCCGCCGTCGGGCCTTTTGGTCTTGACTCTGTCTCAAGGAAAGCCTCGCCCCAGCGCTTTAACTGTTCCCCATTTTGGAAGAGAATGTCCAGCTTATTCATAAGTGTTATGAAAATTGGATAATCCACCCATTTAAAACTAAACACAGGAATAAAAAAGTTTACATGTTTGCGGGCTCTGGAAGCTACCGGAGAATTGACAGACTTTGTAGCATTAGCCTTATCATAAAGGTCACAGGCTAAAATTGTCACTTTGTTGTCAGGGCTATAGTCCATTGAAGCAATTCTTAGAGCCTTGAGATCACTGCGGCCGCAGACCTGTTCTTCCAACGCATATCCTGGCACATTTGTAACACTTAGGACCTGTTCAATTTTACAAAGAGCCAGCCTGATGTTTAGCCATTCTCTCATCCCCAGAGCCGGGGGAAAACTCCCAGGTTTTGCAGGATAAAGGGGTTTGGGTCCACGGTCTGTGAATATCTTTACCCGTAGAATCCTCCGGGTGGAATATGTAAGACATGTGGCCCTCACTCGTACCCAAAAATCCTTTAAAACATTCTGGAGCTTCACACAGAACTTCTTCAAGGCTTTGGTCACTGGGTTCATGACAAGCGAGCATAACATCCCTAAAATTGGCATAGGTGTCATTTTTGTTTAATATTCAGGGGGGTTATCATGTACAGTCTTAAACAGGTATTGTTCAGCGGCTTTATAAGGGGCCTTAACCAACCCCAAACCGTGAGAAACAGTAACAGGGTTGACCTGACACATGGTCACTTACTCAACCCAGGGCATGCACCCTTCTACATGACATAGGGTCATAAATCATTACATAGGGTCATAAATCAGGCTTGGGTCATCAATCATTAACGGCCTGTCAAAGGGACCCTTACTCACCCCATAGCCCCCACCTAACCAGGCTTGTCTATCAGGCTTGGGTCATCAATCATTAACGGCCTGTCAAATGGACCCTTACTCACCCCATAGCCCCCACCTAACCAGGCTTGCCTGACCAGAAGACATGCACACGTCATCACTACATAGGGTTCACATAGAGTTCACATAGGGTCATCAATCAAATTTTGACCCGTGACATCTACTCTATTCTCTCTGGTATCGAGTACAGTATATACATATGAGATGAGTATGTAAACAAAGTGGCATAGTTAAAGTGGCTAGTGATACATGTATTACATAAGGATGCAGTAGATGATATAGAGTACAGTATATACGTATGCATATGAGATGAATAATGTAGAGTATGTAACATTATATTAGGTAGCATTGTTTAAAGTGGCTAGTGATATATTTTACATCATTTCCCATCAATTCCCATTATTAAAGTGGCTGGAGTTGAGTCAGTGTCAGTGTGTTGGCAGCAGCCACTCAATGTTAGTGGTGGCCGTTTAACAGTCTGATGGCCTTGAGATAGAAGCTGTTTTTCAGTCTCTCGGTCCCAGCTTTGATGCACCTGTACTGACCTCGCCTTCTGGATGATAGCGGGGTGAACAGGCAGTGGCTCGGGTGGTTGTGTCCTTGATGAACTTTATGGCCTTCCTGTAACATCGGGTGGTGTAGGTGTCCTGGAGGGCAGGTAGTTTGCCCCGGTGATGCATTGTGCAGACCTCACTACCCTCTGGAGAGCCTTACGGTTGTGGGCGGAGCAGTTGCCGTACCAGGCGGTGATGCAGCCCGCCAGGATGCTCTCGATTGTGCATCTGTAGAAGTTTGTGAGTGCTTTTGGTGACAAGCCGAATTTCTTCAGCCTCCTGAGGTTGAAGAGGCGCTGCTGCGCCTTCTTCACGATGCTGTCTGTGTGAGTGGACCAATTCAGTTTGTCTGTGATGTGTATGCCGAGGAACTTAAAACTTGCTACCCTCTCCACTACTGTTCCATCGATGTGGATAGGGGGGTGTTCCCTCTGCTGTTTCCTGAAGTCCACAATCATCTCCTTAGTTTTGTTGACGTTGAGTGTGAGGTTATTTTCCTGACACCACACTCCGAGGCCCTCACCTCCTCCCTGTAGGCCGTCTCGTCGTTGTTGGTAATCAAGCCTACCACTGTTGTGTCGTCCGCAAACTTGATGATTGAGTTGGAGGCGTGCGTGGCCACGCAGTCGTGGGTGAACAGGGAGTACAGGAGAGGGCTCAGAACGCACCCTTGTGGGGCCCCAGTGTTGAGGATCAGCGGGGTGGAGATGTTGTTGCCTACCCTCACCACCTGGGGGCGGCCCGTCAGGAAGTCCAGTACCCAGTTGCACAGGGCGGGGTCGAGACCCAGGGTCTCGAGCTTGATGACGAGCTTGGAGGGTACTATGGTGTTGAATGCCGAGCTGTAGTCGTGAACAGCATTCTCACATAGGTATTCCTCTTGTCCAGATGGGTTAGGGCAGTGTGCAGTGTGGTTGAGATTGCATCGTCTGTGGACCTATTTGGGCGGTAAGCAAATTGGAGTGGGTCTTAGGGTGTCAGGTAGGGTGGAGGTGATATGGTCCTTGACTAGTCTCTCAAAGCACTTCATGATGACGGAAGTGAGTGCTACGGGGCGGTAGTCGTTTAGCTCAGTTACCTTAGCTTTCTTGGGAACAGGAACAATGGTGGCCCTCTTGAAGCATGTGGGAACAGCAGACTGGTATAGGGATTGATTGAATATGTCCGTAAACACACCGGCCAGCTGGTCTGCGCATGCTCTAAGTGCGCGGCTGGGGATGCCGTCTGGGCCTGCAGCCTTGCGAGGGTTAACACGTTTAAATGTCTTACTCACCTCGGCTGCAGTGAAGGAGAGTCCGCATGTTTTCGTTGCAGGCCGTGTCAGTGGCACTGTATTGTCCTCAAAGCGGGCAAAAAAGTTATTTAGTCTGCCTGGGAGCAAGACATCCTGGTCCGTGACTGGGCTGGTTTTCTTCTTGTAGTCCGTGATTGACTGTAGACCCTGCCACATACCTCTTGTGTCTGAGCCGTTGAATTGAGATTCTACTTTGTCTCTGTACTGGCGCTTAGCTTGTTTGATAGCCTTGCGGAGGGAATAGCTGCACTGTTTGTATTTGGTCATGTTACCAGTCACCTTGCCCTGATTAAAAGCAGTGGTTCGCGCTTTCAGTTTCACTCGAATGCTGCCATCAATCCACGGTTTCTGGTTAGGGAATGTTTTAATCGTTGCTATGGGAACGACATCTTCAACGCACGTTCTAATGAACTCGCACACCGAATCAGCGTATTCGTCAATGTTGTTATCTGACGCAATACGAAACATCTCCCAGTCCACGTGATGGAAGCAGTCTTGGAGTGTGGAGTCAACTTGGTCGGACCAGCGTTGGACAGACCTCAGCGTGGGAGCTTCTTGTTTTAGTTTCTGTCTGTAGGCAGGGATCAACAAAATGGAGTCGTGGTCAGCTTTTCCGAAAGGAGGGGGGGCAGGGCCTTATGCGGAAGTTAGAGTAACAATGATCCAAGGTTTTTTCACCCCTGGTTGCGCAATTGATATGCTGATAAAATTTAGGGAGTCTTGTTTTCAGATTAGCCTTGTTAAAATCCCCAGCTACAATGAATGCAGCCTTCGGATAAATGGATTCCAGTTTCAAAGAGTCAAATAAAGTTCGTTCAGAGCCATAGATGTGTCTGCTTGGGGGGGATATATACGGCTGTGATTATAATAAGAGAATTCTCTTGGTAGATAATGTGGTCGACATTTGATTGTGAGGAATTCTAAAAGGTGCAAAGATTGAGTTCATGATGAGTTCCTGTATGTTTCATCACACCATGTCTCGTTAGCCATAAGGCATACGCCCCTCTTCTTACCAGAAAGATGTTTGTTTCTGTAAGCGCGATGCGTGGAGAAACCCGCTGGCTGCACCGCCTCCGATAGCGTCTCTCAGTGAGCCATGTTTCCGTGAAGAAGCAAGAACGTTACAGTCTCTGATGTCCCTCTGGAATGCTACCCTTGCTCGGATTTCATCAACCTTGTTGTCAAGAGACTGGACATTGGCGAGAAGAAAAGCTAGGGAGTGGTGCACGATGTGCCCGTCTCCGGAGTCTGACCAGAAGACCGCCTTGTTTCCCAGAAGACCGAGTCGTTTTTTTGGGTCGCCGCATAGGATCCATTCCGTTGTCCTGGTTGAAAGGCAGAACACAGGATCCGCTTCTTGAAAATCATATTGTTGGTCGTACTGATGGTGAGTTGACGCTGATCTTATATTCGGTAGTTCTTCTCGACTGTATGTAATGAAACCTAAGATGACCTGGGGTACTAATGTAAGAAATAACACGTAAAAAAACAAAAAACTGCATAGTTTCCTAGGAACGCGAAGCGAGGCGGCCATCTCTGTCGGCGCCGGAAGTAGCCGACAGAGATCAAATAGGTTGAGTAAAATGTCTTTCACACAATCTTCCGTATTGATGTGGATTTCAGGACCCCCTCTGGTGTGGTCTCTCAGGACCCCCTCTGGTGTGGTCTCTCAGGACCCCCTCTGGTGTGGTCTCTCAGGACCCCTCTGGTGTGGTCTCTCAGGACCCCCTCTGATCCGAAGTGTGTTTCTCCGACTGTAATGTTTCTGGTATTGAAGTTTTTCCATCACAGTCTTCATTTTTTCAACAGTGTTGTTTAGGAGGTTGTTCTTGTCCTCCAAGGTTGATATCCTCTCTCCTGCGTGTGTAACTAGGTTGTTTTCACACACAGTATGTTTTATTTCAGCCACGTCTTCGCCCACTTTCGCAATTTTTTCTTCGAGATTTTTGTTCATTTTGCGAATCTCATTTAGAACTGGTCATCAGGTTGGTTCCCCGCCATTTTCCTTGCTAGCTGCAGGTAGAGACAACGTTTTTTCGTCAAAAGTGTCTGCTTATATGCGTTTCGAAGTCATTTTTCCATGTAACCGATATTTTGGACAATTAGTTAACGCGTTAACAATGTGTAACTAGACGTTGAATAATTAGCTAAAATATAGTTGGAGCTACACAGCCTCTTTAGTTAGATGTTGCTCCTCGACACATTGTTGCCGGAAGTCCCAGGCCTTCATTCTTAAAGTATTCTAACAAATCCCAGGTACTTCAATCTTAAGTATTCTAACAAATCCCAGGGTCTTCATTCTTAAAGTATCCCAACAAATCCCATCCTTCATTCTTAAAGTATCCCAACAAATCCCAGGGTCTTCATTCTTAAAGTATTCCAACAAATCCCATCCTTCATTCTTAAAGTATCCCAACAAATCCCATCCTTCATTCTTAAAGTATTCCAACAAATCCCATCCTTCATTCTTAAAGTATTCCAACAAATCCCATCCTTCATTCTAAAGTATTCCAACAAATCCCATCCTTCATTCTTAAAGTATCCAACAAATCCCATCCTTCATTCTTAAAGTATTCCAACAAATCCCATCCTTCATTCTTAAGTATCCCAACAAATCCCATCCTTCATTCTTAAAGTATTCCAACAAATCCCATCTTCATTTTAAGTATCCAACAAATCCCATCCTTCATTCTTAAAGTATTCCAACAAATCCCATCCTTCATTCTTAAAGTATTCCAACAAATCCCATCTTCATTCTTAAAGTATCCCAACAAATCCCATCCTTCATTCTTAAAGTATCCACAAATCCCATCCTCATTCTTAAAGTATCCAACAAATCCCATCCTTCATTCTTAAAGTATTCAACAAATCCCATCCTTCATTCTTAAAGTATCCCAACAAATCCCATCCTTCATTCTTAAAGTATTCCAACAAATCCCATCCTTCATTCTTAAAGTATTCCAACAAATCCCATCCTTCATTCTTAAAGTAT
>NW_022264021.1:0-15000 GCF_002021735.2 Oncorhynchus kisutch
TCTTATCTCAACTTTTCTGTTATACACAATGTCTATCAGTCTCTAATTAGTCTAGAAATAAGTACTTTCTCAACAACACTTCTTCAACCACTGAGACAATTCTTTACCACTGAGGCAGAGGGGAGGAAGAGAGGGGGGGAAGGAAAAAAGATTAGCTTGTTTAAGACGTGGAGATGAAGAGGAGGGGAGGATGGAGATGGAGAGGGGAGGGGTGGAGGGTGGACAGAGTAAGACGTGGAGATGAAGAGGAGGGGAGGATGGAGATGGAGAGGGGAGGGGTGGAGGGTGGACAGAGTAAGATGTGGAGATGAAGAGGAGGGGAGGATGGAGAGGTGGAGAAGAGGAGGGGGAGGATGGAGAGATGGGGGGAGAAGAGGAGGATGAAGAGGGGAGGATGGAGAGGTGGAGAAGAGGAAGGGGAGGATGGAGAGATGGGGGAGAAGAGGAGGATGGAGGAGGAGGAGAAGATGAGGGGGAGGATGGAGAGATGGAGAGGAGGAGAAGATGGGGGGGTGGAGAGATGGGGGGAGAAGAGGAGGATGAAGAGGACAAGAAGATGAGGGGGAGGATGGAGAGATGCAGAAGAGGAGGGAGAGAAGAAGGGATTAGGACATCAAAAGGAAAGAGGGATGACAGGATAATGAGTTGTACCAAAGGAGAGAGAGAACGAGGAGTTTAACAGCCCACCACCCACTGAGACAGTGACAAACACACACACACCAGACTGTCAGGTTCATAGGTCATTTCTAAGCTTTAAACACACACTTGGGCTATGTAGGGCACTTCGTTTGACAAGTGCCTATAGGGCTCTGGGACATGGGTTATTATATGTTTTGAAAGAAAAATGACAGAGATACGCAAATACTTCCTGTCTGTCTGCTGCGGATTTAGGAGAGTATAAAAGAGAGTCACAAACATACTGCACGTCGGAGGTAGAATCAGTCAATTTAAGCCTTAGCCCAAACGCAGTTTCTTTCATGACATCTTTCAGACAATGAATGTGTGAACCTAATGGGTTAGACCTGTCTTTTACCCTTAATCTCTTATATGGGGCATGCTTATCTGCAACAGAGAGGTAAACAGAGAGGTAAATGATTTAAGGGTCTGATAGAGGAGACATACAACAATCATACAACCACAGGTCAGACAGGAAATGTTGCTCATTGAAAATTCTGAAATTCCTCTTTGTAATAATGTATGGATATGATTTTGGTAGCTTAGTATCTCTCTACACATTTCAATGATTTAACATCATAATTCGGGAATGAAGGAATCCACATTTTGTCAGTGGATGACTACAGAGGACAAAGCAAACCAGCACGGACACACACGGACACACACGGACACACACGGACACACACGGACACACACAGAAATAGCATGTGGTCTCAATCTCATTATAGATGCTGATCTTCAGGTGGGTGAGGTCAAGCAGACAGACCCCTGTCAACCCACATTCCCTTGTTTGAAACACACACATACACACATACACACACACACACACACACACACACACATACACACACACACACATCTATCCCTATAGGCCTATGTAAAGTGAACAGGAGAGATGCATAGGGTTGTTTCACTGTTTGAGGTCTATAAAAGGAGGAATGAAGAGTTAGGGGGGTTAGGACCAGGGGAATAGGGGGATGGGGGGGTTAGGACCAGGGGAATAGGGTGATGGAGGGGTTAGGACCAGGGGAATAGGGTGATGGAGGGGTTAGGACCAGGGGAATAGGAGGATGGGGGGGTTAGGACCAGGGGAATAGGAGGATGGGGGGGTTAGTACCAGGGGAATAGGAGGATGGGGGGGTTAGGACCAGGGGAATAGGAGGATGGAGGGGTTAGGACCAGGGGAATAGGGGGATGGGGGGGTTAGGACCAGGGGAATAGGGGGATGGGTGGGTTAGGACCAGGGGAATATGAGGATGGAGGGGTTAGGACCAGGGGAATAGGAGGATGGAGGGGTTAGGACCAGGGGAATAGGGGGATGGGGGGGTTAGGACCAGGGGAATAGGGGGGATGGGTGGGTTAGGACCAGGGGAATATGAGGATGGAGGGGTTAGGACCAGGGGAATAAGAGTATGGTGGGGTTAGATCTAGGAGGATGGGGGTGATTTCAGGAGGAGGATGGGCGTGTTGTGGGGTAGGGGGAGGAGGAAGAGGGTGATGTGGGGGGGGATGGGCGTGATGTGGGGGGAGGAGGATGGGGATGATGTGGGGTAGGGGGAGGAGGATGGGGGTGATGTGGTGTAGGGGGAGGAGGATGGGGTGATGTGGGGGAGGAGGATGGGGGTGATGTGGGGGAGGAGGATGGGGGTGATATGGGGGTGTGATGGGGTGATGTGGGTCGAGGAGGATGGGGGTGATGTTGGGGAGGAGGATGGGGGTGATATGGGGTAGTGGGAGGAGGATGCTGGTGATTAAGGGAGGATGATGGGGGTGATGTGGGGGTGTGATGGGGTGATGTGGGTTGAGGAGGATGGGGGTGATGTTGGGGAGGATGATGGGGGTGATGTGGGGGAGAGTGCACTAACACAACAGGACTAACACAACAGACCAGGACTAACATACTACATCAGGACTAACACAATACACCAGGACTAACACAACACACCAGGACTAACACAACACACCAGGACTAACATACTACACACCAGGACTAACATACTACATCAGGACTAACACAATACACCAGGACTAACATACTACACACCAGGACTAACACAACACACCAGGACTAACACAAAAGACCAGGACTAACATACTACATCAGGACTAACACAATACACCAGGACGAACACAACACACCAGGACTAACACAACACACCAGGACTAACACAACACACCAGGACTAACACAATACACCAGGACTAACATACTACATCAGGACTAACACAATACACCAGGACTAACACAAAACACCAGGACTAACACAATACACCAGGACTAACATACTACACCAGGACTAACACAATACACCAGGACTAACACAACACACCAGGACTAACACAACACACCAGGACTAACATACTACACACCAGGACTAACATACTACATCAGGACTAACACAATACACCAGGACTAACATACTACATCAGGACTAACACAATACACCAGGACTAACACAATACACCAGGACTAACACAACACACCAGGACTAACACAACAGACCAGGACTAACATACTACATGAGGACTAACATACTACATCAGGACTAACACAATACACCAGGACTAACATACTACAGACCAGGACTAACATACTACATCAGGACTAACACAATACACCAGGACTAACATACTACATCAGGACTAACACAACACACCAGGACTAACACAACAGACCAGGACTAACACACAACACACCAGGACTAACATACTACATGAGGACTAACACAACAGACCAGGACTAACATACTACATCAGGACTAACACAACACACCAGGACTAACACAACACACCAGGACTAACATACTACACCAGGACTAACACAGCACACCAGGACTAACACAACACACCAGGACTAACACAACACACCAGGACTAACATACTACACACCAGGACTAACATACTACATCAGGACTAACACAATACACCAGGACTAACATACTACATCAGGACTAACACAATACACCAGGACTAACACAATACACCAGGACTAACACAACACACCAGGACTAACACAACAGACCAGGACTAACATACTACATGAGGACTAACATACTACATCAGGACTAACACAATACACCAGGACTAACATACTACAGACCAGGACTAACATACTACATCAGGACTAACACAATACACCAGGACTAACATACTACATCAGGACTAACACAACACACCAGGACTAACACAACAGACCAGGACTAACACACAACACACCAGGACTAACATACTACATGAGGACTAACACAACAGACCAGGACTAACATACTACATCAGGACTAACACAACACACCAGGACTAACACAACACACCAGGACTAACATACTACACCAGGACTAACACAGCACACCAGGACTAACACAACACACCAGGACTAACACAACACACCAGGACTAACATACTACACACCAGGACTAACATACTACACCAGGACTAACACAATACACCAGGACTAACACAATACACCAGGACTAACATAACAACTATATATCAAGATGACAGCGGCATAACAAACCACACAGGGTGATGACAGGTTCAAAAACACACACAGAGCTTTGAAACAAACACACAGAGCTTTGAAACAAACACACACAGAGCTTTCATACAAACACACAGAGCTTTCAAACAAACACAAACAGAGCTTTCATACAAACACACACAGAGCTTTCAAACAAACACACACAGAGCTTTTCAAACAAAATCCCCTCATCCTTCTCTCCTCTTTTAGAATCTCTTTTTTTGTCGATTGCCCTTCTCTCTTCCCTGAATCCGTCCATCTCTCTCTCTCCTCTCCATCTCTCTCTCTCCCCTCCATATCTCTCTCTCCCTTCCACCTCTCTCCCCTCCATCTCTCTCTCCCTTCCATCTCTCTCTCCCCCTCCATCTCTCTCTCTCCCCTCCATATCTCTCTCTCCCTTCCACCTCTCTCCCCTCATCTCTCTCTCCCCTCCATCTCTCTCTCTCCCCTCCATCTCTCTCTCTCCCCTCCATCTCTCTCTCCCCTCCATCTCTCTCTCCCCTCCATGTCTCTCTCCCCTCCATCTCTCTCTCCCTTCCATCTCTCTCTCTCTCTCCCTTCCATCTCTCTCTCCCCTCCATCTCTCTCTCTCCCCTCCATCTCTCTCTCCCCTCCATCTCTCTCTCTCTCTCCCCTCCATCTCTCTCTCTCCCCTCCATCTCTCTCTCTCCCCTCCATCTCTCTCTCTCTCCCCTCCATCTCTCTCTCTCCCCTCCATCTCTCTCTCTCCCTTCCATCTCTCACTCTCCCCTCCATCTCTCTCTCCCTTCCATCTCTCTCTCCCCTCCATCTCTCTCACTCCCTTCCATCTCTCTCTCCCCTCCATCTCTATCTCCCCCTCCATCTCTCTCTCCCTTCCATCTCTCTCTGTCACCCTCCATCTCTCTCTCACCTCCATCTCTCTCTTCCCTCCATCTCTCTCCCCTCCATCTCTCTCTCCCCCTCCATCTCTCTCTCTCCCCTCCATCTCTCTCTCTCCCCTCCATCTCTCTCTCTCCCCTCCATCTCTCTCTCTCCCCCTCCATCTCTCACTCTCCCCTCCATCTCTCTCTCCCTTCCATCTCTCTCTCCCCCTCCATCTCTCTCACTCCCCTCCATCTCTCTCTCCCTTCCATCTCTCTCTCCCTTCCATATCTCTCTCTCCCTTCCACCTCTCTCCCCTCCATATCTCTCTCCCTTCCATCTCTCTCTCTCTCTCCATCTCTCTCTCCCCTCCATCTCTCTCTCTCCCCTCCATCTCTCTCTCCCTCCATCTCTCTCTCCCCTCCATCTCTCTCTCCCTTCCATCTCTCTCTCTCTCTCCCCTCCATCTCTCTCTCTCCCCTCCATCTCTCTCTCTCTCTCTCTCCCTTCCATCTCTCTCTCCCCCTCCATCTCTCTCTCTCCCCCTCCATCTCTCTCTCCCTCCATCTCTCTCTTCCCTCCATCTCTCTCCCCTCATCTCTCTCTCTCCCCTCCATCTCTCTCTCTCTCCCCTCCATCACTCTCTCTCCCCTCCATCTCTCTCTCTCCCTCCATCTCTCTCTCTTCCTTCCATCTCTCCACTCTCCCCTCCATCTCTCTCTCCCTTCCATCTCTCTCTCCCCTCCATCTCTCTCACTCCCTTCGCATACCTCTCTCCCCTCCATCTCTCTCTACCCTCCTCTCTCTCCCCTCCATCTCTCTCTCCCCTCCATCTCTCTCTCCCCTCCATCTCTCTCTCCCCTCCATCTCTCTCTCTCTCCCCTCCATCTCTCTCCTCCTCTCTCTCTCCCTTCCATCTCTCTCTCTCCCTCCATCTCTCTCTCCCCTCCAATCTCTCTCTCTCCCCTCCATCTCTCTCTCCCCTCCATCTCTCTCTCCCCTCCATCTCTCTCTCCCTCCATCTCTCTCTCTCCCCTCCATCTCTCTCTCTCTCCCCTCCATCACTCTCTCTCCCCTCCATCCTCTCTCCTCTCCCCTCCATCTCTCTCTCTTCCTTCCATCTCTCACTCTCCCCTCCATCTCTCTCTCCCTTCCATCTCTCTCTCCCCTCCATCTCTCTCTCTCCCCTCCATCTCTCTCTCCCCTCCATCTCTCTCTCCCCTCCATCTCTCTCTCCCCTCCATCTCTCTCTCCCCTCCATCTCTCTCTCCCCTCCATCTCTCTCTCTCCCCTCCATCTCTCTCTCCCCCCTCCATCTCTCTCTCCCCCTCCATCTCTCCCTCTCCCCTCCATCTCTCTCTCTCCCTCATCTCTCTCTCCCCTCCATATCTCTCTCTCCCCTCCATATCTCTCTCTCCCCTCCATATCTCTCTCTCCCCTCCATCTCTCTCTCCCCTCCATATCTCTCTCCCTTCCATCTCTCTCTCCCTTCCATATCTCTCTCTCCTCTCCATATCTCTCTCTCCCTTCCACCTCTCTCCCCTATATCTCTCTCTCTCTCCCTTCCATCTCTCTCTCCCTTCCATATCTCTCTCTCCCCTCCATCACTCTCTCTCCCCTCCATCTCTCTCTCTCCCCTCCATCTCTCTCTCTTCCTTCCATCTCTCACTCTCCCCTCCATCTCTCTCTCCCTTCCATCTCTCTCTCCCCTCCATCTCTCTCTCTCCCCTCCATCTCTCTCTCCCCTCCATCTCTCTCTCCCCTCCATCTCTCTCTCCCCTCCATCTCTCTCTCCCCTCCATCTCTCTCTCCCCTCCATCTCTCTCTCTCCCCTCCATCTCTCTCTCCCCCCCTCCATCTCTCTCTCCCCCCTCCATCTCTCCCTCTCCCCTCCATCTCTCTCTCTCCCCTCATCTCTCTCTCCCCTCCATATCTCTCTCTCCCCTCCATATCTCTCTCTCCCCTCCATATCTCTCTCTCCCCTCCATCTCTCTCTCCCCTCCATATCTCTCTCCCTTCCATCTCTCTCTCCCTTCCATATCTCTCTCTCCTCTCCATATCTCTCTCTCCCTTCCACCTCTCTCCCCTATATCTCTCTCTCTCTCCCTTCCATCTCTCTCTCCCTTCCATATCTCTCTCTCCCCTCCATATCTCTCTCTCCCTTCCACCTCTCTCCCCTCCATCTCTCTCTCCCCTCCATCTCTCTCTCCCCTCCATCTCTCTCTCCCCTCCATCTCTCTCTCTCCCCTCCATCTCTCTCTCCCCCCTCCATCTCTCTCTCTCCCCTCCATCTCTCTCTCTCCCCTCCATCTCTCTCTCTCCCCTCCATCTCTCTCTCTCCCCTCCATCTCTCTCTCTCCCCTCCATATCTCTCTCTCCCCTCCATATCTCTCTCTCCCTTCCATATCTCTCTCTCCCTTCCATATCTCTCTCTCCCCTCCATCTCTCTCTCCCTTCCATACCTCTCTCCCCTCCATCTCTCTCTCCCCTCCATCTCTCTCTCCCCTCCATCTCTCTCTCCCCTCCATCTCTCTCTCCCCTCCATCTCTCCCTCCATCTCTCTCTCCCTCCATCTCTCTCTCCCTCCATCTCTCTCTCCCTCCATCTCTCTCTCTCTTCCTCCATCTCTCTCTCTCCCCTCCATCTCTCTCTCTCCCCTCAGGGCCATACTCCTCTAATTAAAACAGGCTAATTGCTGCCACACACACACACACACTAACAAGTTTAGAGAAGACAAACACTTGGGCTCACAGTAATTACTGAATACCTGTAGATACAAGCAGGAACACACACACACACACACACACACACAGGAGAGAGAAGAATGAGGGCTCACAGTATTTACTGAAACACCTGTAGACACCAGCAGGATAGACACACATATCAACAGACAGGCAGACAGGCAGACAGACAGACAGACAGACAGACAGACAGACACCTGGGATTTACTACCATGTGTAACCATCGTCTGGCTCAAAGGACGATATAAATATAAAACACACAGGGACACCAACACGACACCAACACACACCAACACACACCAACACACACCAACACACACCAACACACAGCCATATACACAGACACCTACAGAGACACAGAGACACACACAGAGACACACAGACACCTACAGACACACAAGTCAAGGGGTCTGAATACTGTATATATTTTTGTGTAGACAGGAGTAACAATATAATTTTGTCAAATTCAATTCAATTTACTTTAGGGGAAGCTTGGCCTATTGGACGAGCAACGGGAAGCGTAGCCTATTGGACGAGCAACGGGAAGCTTAGCCTATTAGACGAGCCACCTATGAAGTTAAAGAAGAGATAAATGGGAGGTGGAGAGAGAGTGTAGAGAAAGATGGAGAGAGAGATGGAGAGAGGTAGAGAGAGAGATGGAGAGAGATGTGGAGAAAGAGATGGAGAGAGAAAGGTGGAGAGAGAGGTAGAGAGATGTGGAGAAAGAGATGGAGAGAGAAAGGTGGAGAGAGAGGTGTGGAGAGAGGTAGAGAGAGTGTAGAGAAAGATGGAGAGAGAGGTAGAGAGTGTAGAGAAAGATGGAGAGAGAGGTAGAGAGAGAGTGTAGAGAAAGATGGAGAGAGAGGTAGAGAAAGGTGGAGAAAGAGAGATGGAGAGAGAAAGGTGGAGAGAGAGGTAGAGAGAGTGTAGAGAAAGGTGGAGAGAGAGGTAGAGAGAGATGGAGAAAGAGAGATGGAGAGAGAAAGGTGGAGAGAGTGTAGAGAAAGATGGAGAGAGAGGTAGAGAGAGAGTGTAGAGAAAGATGGAGAGAGAGGTAGAGAGAGAGTGTAGAGAAAGATGGAGAGAGAGGTAGAGAGAGGTGGAGAAATAGATACAGAAGATGGTGAGAGCGGTAGAGGTAGAGAGAGATGGAGAAAGAGAGATGGAGAGAGAAAGGTGGAGAGAGGTGTGTAGAGAGAGGTGGTGAGAGTGGTGGAGAGAGCAGTGGAGAGAGCGGTGGAGAGAGAGGTGGAGAAAGGGAGGTGGAGAGAGAGGTGGAGAGAGGGAGGTGGAGAGAGAGGGCAATGAGAATAAAATAGAGAAAGAGGAGAAAGGGGTTTGGTGAGGTAGAGAGAAGAACGTAGAGGAAGAGATAAGAAGAATGTAGAGAGAATGAGAGAAAGAGAGAGAAACAACAGAGAGAGGAAGAGAGAAGAAGAACGTAGAGAGGTAGAGAGAAGAAGAATGTAGAGAGGAAGAGAGAAGAAGAATGTAGAGAGGAAGAGAGAAGAAGAATGTAGAGAGGAAGAGAGAAAGAGAGAGAAACAACAGAGAGAGGAAGAGATAAGAAGAATGTAGAGAGAATGAGAGAAAGAGAGAGAAACAACAGAGAGAGGAAGAGAGAAGAAGAACGTAGAGAGGAAGAGAGAAAGAGAGAGAAACAACAGAGAGAGGAAGAATGTAGAGAGGAAGGGAGAAAGAGAGAGAAACAACAGAGAGAGGAAGAGAGAAGAAGAACGTAGAGAGGAAGAGAGAAGAAGAATGTAGAGAGGAAGAGAGAAGAAGAATGTAGAGAGGAAGAGAGAAGAAGAATGTAGAGAGGAAGAGAGAAGAAGAACGTAGAGAGGAAGAGAGAAGAAGAATGTAGAGAGGAAGAGAGAAGAAGAATGTAGAGAGGAAGAGAGAAGAAGAACGTAGAGAGGAAGAGAGAAGAAGAATGTAGAGAGGAAGAGAGAAGAAGAATGTAGAGAGGAAGAGAGAAGACGAACGTAGAGAGGAAGAGATAAGAGGAACGTAGAGAGGAACGTAGAGAGGAAGAGAGAATGGGAAACAGTAACATTCTCTCTAGTCTGGGTATGAACATTCTAGAATTTCACTCTGCATAGAGACATATGGGGTGTCATTGACCCTCACTGACCCTCTCTCTCTCCCTGCTCCCCTTTTCTTTCCCTCCTCCTTTTATCCCTCTGTTCCTTACCCTCCCCCATCCATACAGCTCTTCCACATATCTTCAAATCCTATGTTTCAAATGGCTGCATTCCCTCCCTTTATCTCCCTACCTCGCTCTCTTTCTCTTTGGCAGATGAAGAGGACTGACCCCAGTCTTCCCCTCCCTCCCTCCCTCCCTCCCTCCAGATGGAGTGTGTAGCCCCCTCCCTCCCTCCAGATGGAGTGTGTAGCCCCCTCCCTCCCTCCCTCTCCTTGGGGAAAGGAAACGCAATTCACACCTGGGTGGCATATCTAGTACACACGTGACAGCTTAATGTCCAACATCCACACACCCACACACACACACACACACACAGACAGACACACAGACAGACACACAGACACACACACACACACACACACACGCACACACACGCACACACACACACACACACACACACACACACACACACACACACACACACACACACACACACACACACAGACACACAGACACACAGACACACACACACACGGGTGCACTCACACACACACACTATTTGCTAACTGCAAAGAGACCGTTTAAATTTGCTTGCACTTCCTCTAACCGTCTCTCTACATCATCAGCTGCATTGATAAGAACATTTAAATAAGTGTCTGGAAACTTACATGCAATATCTGACAGTGGTAGAAAGATAGAGAGAGAGAGTGGAGAGCGTGAAGAGAGAGTGGAGAAAGAGTGGAGAGAGAGTGAAGAGAGAGTGGAGAAAGAGTGGAGAGAGAGTGAAGAGAGAGTGGAGCGAGAGAGAGCAGAGAGAGAGTGAAGAGAGAGTGAATAGAGAGGGGAGAGAGAGAGTGGGGAGAGTTGAGAGAGAGTGTAGAGAGTGTAGAGTGTAGAGAGAGTGTAGAGAGAGTGTGGAGAGAGTGTGGAGAGAGTGAATAGAGAGTGGAGAGAGAGAGTGTGGAGAGAGTGGAGAGAGTGGAGAGAGAGAGTGTGGAGAGAGTGGAGAGAGTGGAGAGAGAGAGTGTGGAGAGAGTGAATAGAGAGAGGAGGGAGAGAGAGTGGAGAGAGTGAATAGAGAGTGGAGAGAGAGAGTGTGGAGAGAATGAATAGAGAGTGGAGCGAGAGAGTGGAGAATGAAGAGTGGAGAGAGAGAGTGGAGAGAAAGAGTGGACATAGAGTGGAGAGAGAGTGAATAGAGAGTGGAGAAAGAGAGTGGAGAGAGTGGAGCAATTGGAGAATGAGTAGAGAGAGTGAGGAGAGAGTGGAGAGAGTGAGAGTGGAGAGAGTGAGGAGAGAGTGGAGAGTGAGAGTAGAGAGAGTGAGGAGAGAGTGGAGAGTGGAGAGAGTGGAGAGTGAGAGTGGAGAGAGTGGAGAGTGAGAGTGGAGAGAGTGAGGAGAGAGTGGAGAGTGAGAGTGGAGAGAGTGGAGAGTGAGAGTGGAGAGAGTGGAGAGTGAGAGTGGAGAGAGTGAGGAGAGAGTGGAGAGTGAGAGTGGAGAGAGTGGAGAGTGGAGAGTGGAGAGTGAGAGTGGAGAGTGAGAGTGGAGAGAGTGGAGAGTGAGAGTGGAGAGAGAATGGAAATAATTATAACAACAGAGCAATATGGGATGCTATTTGGCCCTAAACTAAATTCTGGAAGAATACCTGACCACTGTGACAGATCCCAAAATAAGGAAATCCTTGACTATGTACAGACTCAGTGAGCATAGCCTTGCTATTGAGAAAGGCCGCCGTAGGCAGACATGGCTCTCAAGAGAAGACAAGAGAAGAGAAGACAGGCTATGTGCACACTGCCCACAAAATGAGGTGGAAACTGAGCTGCACTTCCTAACCTCCTGCCAAATGTATGACCATAGTAGAGACACATATTTCCCTCATATTCAATATTACAGATTACACAGATCCACAAAGAATTCTAAAGCAAATCCCATATCTACTGGGTGAAATACCATAGTGTGCCATCATGATGATGGGATGGGAGCAGGTTTTGTGACCTGTTGTGTTTCACAAGAAAAGGGCAACCAGTGAAGAACAAACACTATTGTAAATTCAACCCACTCTGACAGAACTCTGGAGTTCTGACCATCGGGTTCTTGGGCTGCTTGCTTAGTCAAAGCCTTGGCAGTAGCTAATTGGGGATCCTAATCAATACTAAATACTTAAATGGAACCAAACCAGTCAATCAATCAATCAATCAATCAGTCAATCAATTAATCAATCAGTCAATCAATTAATCAATCAATCAATTAATTAATTAATTTATTTATTTATATTTATTATTCCTTGTTCTTGCTGATTTCCGTCTCTGTTAATTTTCTTGTTTCTTTTGCTCTTTCTGGGGTTTAAAAAAAAATTCATCTTAATCTTCATCTTCTTCATCTTTTAATCTTTATCTGATATGTGAGATGGAGAGCAGATGTCGGACTGCGTGTGTTTATGCTTCATGAGCAGGTTATTGGGCTTCATGAAAAAACAAAACACATAAAACAGTAGATCATATTAACTGTATTACTGTTGGGTTCAGATCGGGGTTACACTCTTTATTTGACACACACACACATATACACACACACTAGTGTATATATTTGACAAAGAGAAACAGAGACAGAGAGATAAGAGAGATGAGAGAGAGAGAGAGAGAGAGAGAGAGAGAGAGAGAGAGAGAGAGAGAGAGAGAGAGAGAGAGAGAGAGACAGAGAGAGACACAGAGAGAGAGAGAGAGAGAGAGAGAGAGAGAGAGAGAGAGAGAGAGAGAGAAAAAATACTTGAGTCAGTTATCATTTCCCCTTATGGTTGTGAGGTCTGTGGTCCGCTCACCAACCAAGAATTCACAAAATGGGACAAGCACCAAATTGAGACTGCATGCAGAATTCTGCAAAGACATCCTCTGTGAACAATGTAAAACGCCAAATAATGCAGAGCAGAATTAGGCCGATACCGATACCCGATATATAATTATCAAAATCCAGAAAATAACCTTCCACAACAAAGCCATCACCTACAGAGAGATGAACCTGGAGAAGAGTCCCCTAAGCAAGTTGGTCCTGGGGCTCTGTTCACAAACACAAAAAGACCCCACAGAGCCCCAGGACAGCAGCACAATTAGACCCAACCAAATCATGAGAAAACAAAAAGATAATTACTTGACACATTGGAAAGAATTAACAAAAAAAAACAGCAAACTAGAATGCTATTTGGCCCTAAACAGAGAGTACACAGTGGCAGAATACCTGACCACTGTGACTGGCCCAAACTTAAGGAAAGCTTTGACTATGTACAGACTCAGTGAGTATAGCCTTGCTATTGAGAAAGGCTGCTGTAGACAGACATGGCTCTCAAGAGAAGACAGGCTATGTGCTCACTGCCCACAAAATGAGGTGGAAACTGAGCTGCACTTCTTAACATCCTGCCCAAAATATGACCATAGTAGAGAGACATGATTTGGTTGGGTCTAATTGTGCTGCTGTCCTGGGGCTCTGTAGGGTGTGTTTGTGTTTGTGAACAGAGCCCCAGGACCAGCTTGCTTAGGGGACTCTTCTCCAGGTTCATCTCTCTGTAGGTGATGGCTTTGTTGTGGAAGGTTTGGGAATCGCTTCCTTTTAGATGGTTATAGAATTTAACAGCTCTTTTCTGGATTTTGATAATTAGTGGGTATCGGCCTAATTCTGCTCTGCAGAGTCTCAATTTGGTGTTTGTCCCATTTTGTGAAGTCTTGGTTGGTGAGTGGACCCCAGACCTCACAACCATAAAGGGCAATGGGCTCTATGACTGATTCAAGTATTTTTTGCCAAATCCTCATTGGTATGTTGAAATTTATGTTCCTTTTGATGGCATAGAATGCCCTTCTTGCCTTGTCTCTCAGATCGTTCACAGCTTTGTGGAAGTTACCTGTGGCACTGATGTTTAGGCCAAGGTATGTATAGTTTTTTGTGTGCTCTAGGGCAACAGTGTCTAGATGGAATTTGTATTTGTGGTCCTGGTGACTGGACCTTTTTTGGAACACCATTATTTTGGTCTTACTGAGATTTACTGTCAGGGCCCAGGTCTGACAGAATCTGTGCATAAGATCTAGGTGCTGCTGTAGGCCCTCCTTGGTTGGTGACAGAAGCACCAGATCATCAGCAAACAGCAGACATTTGACTTCGGATTCTAGTAGGGTGAGGCCGGGTGCTGCAGACTTTTCTAGTGCCCGCGCCAATTCGTTGATATATATGTTGAAGAGGGTGGGGCTTAAGCTGCATCCCTGTCTAACCCCACGACCCTGTGTGAAGAAATGTGTGTGTTTTTTGCCAATTTTAACCGCACACTTGTTGTTTGTGTACATGGATTTTATAATGTCGTATGTTTTACCCCCAACACCACTTTCCATCAGTTTGTATAGCAGACCCTCATGCCAAATTGAGTCGAAGGCTTTTTTGAAATCAACAAAGAATGCCAAGACTTTGCCTTTGTTTTGGTTTGTTTGGTGGTCAATTAGGGTGTGCAGGGTGAATACATGGTCTGTTGCACGGTAATTTGGTAAAAAGCCCATTTGACATTTGCTCAGTACATTGTTTTCATTGAGGAAGTGTACGAGTCTGCTGTCAATGATAATGCAGAAGATTTTCCCAAGGTTACTGTTGACGCATCTCTCTCTCTCTCTCACACACACACACACACCACACACACACACACACACACACACACACACACACACGCACACACGCACACACACACACACACACACACACACACACACACACACACACACACACACACACACACACACACGTTGAAAGAGCTGAGTGGTAACAGGGTCAGATGTGAATAAATAAACAGTCCAATCTCTAAGAAGCCCTTCTCTGTGGTTACATTAAATAGTAAAGCCCTCTCCCTTTGTGAGGTAGGGCCCGGGGGAGGGAGGGAGGGAGGGAGGGAGGGAGGGAGGGAGGGAGGGAGGGAGGGAGGGAGGGAGGGAGGGAGGGAGGGAGGGAGGGAGGGAGGGAGGGAGGGAGGGAGGGAAAAAATAGTAGAGAAATAGAAATGATGAGAGAGGGAGAGAGAGAAAGAGAAGGAGAAGTAGACAGAGAGAGAGA
>NW_022264021.1:20000-37238 GCF_002021735.2 Oncorhynchus kisutch
TCTCTCTCTCTCTCTCTCATCACACTACAGGCTATTTATACATGATGCTCTCTGTCTGTACCTACAGTGTGCTGCACTCCTGACTTCCTCTCTGTCTGTCTTTCTCATCTCATCTCAGCAACCATCACTTAAGACCGGTTCTATGAATTCCTATCCTGCAAGCCCATGCACACACGTACATAAAACACACACACACACACACACACACAATCACACACACACACAAACACACACACACACGATAACACACACACACACACACACGATAACATACACACTATACATACACTTAGTACTTAGATTTAGTACTGTAGATATGTGGTAGTGGTGGAGTAGGGGCCTGAGGGGCACACAGTGTGTTGTGAAATCGTTTCACGGATCCTTCTGGAACTTTCATCACGACCCACTTTGTCCCCTATTCCTGCTGATTGTACTTGTACATACGTGCCCTTTTGTTCACCACGGTGCCGTCGTTTATTGTTACAACGTCCGTTGGTGCGTGTGAGTACCTGTGCTGTGTGTTTTGGGCTTTCGTGCCATTGTGGATTGCGCCGATGATTACGGGAAGAGTAGCTGCTGCCTTGACAGGAACTAATGGGGATACATAATAAACCCCAGGAAGAGTAGCTGCTGCCTTGTAAGGAACTAATGGGGATCCATAATAAACCCCAGGAAGAGTAGCTGCTGCCTCGACAGGAACTAATGGGGGATCCATAATAAACCCCAGGAAGAGTAGCTGCTGCCTCGACAGGAACTAATGGGGGATCCATAATAAACCCCAGGAAGAGTAGCTGCTGCCTCGACAGGAACTAATGGGGATCTATAATAAACCCCAGGAAGAGTAGCTGCTGCCTCGACAGGAACTAATGGGGATACATAATAAACCCCAGGAAGAGTAGCTGCTGCCTTGTAAGGAACTAATGGGGATCCATAATAAACCCCAGGAAGAGTAGCTGCTGCCTCGACAGGAACTAATGGGGGATCCATAATAAACCCCAGGAAGAGTAGCTGCTGCCTCGACAGGAACTAATGGGGGATCCATAATAAACCCCAGGAAGAGTAGCTGCTGCCTCGACAGGAACTAATGGGGGATCCATAATAAACCCCAGGAAGAGTAGCTGCTGCCTCGACAGGAACTAATGGGGGATCCATAATAAACCCCAGGAAGAGTAGCTGCTGCCTTGACAGGAACTAATGGGGATCCATAATAAACCCCAGGAAGAGTAGCTGCTGCCTTGACAGGAACTAATGGGGATACAT
This sequence comes from Oncorhynchus kisutch, assembly GCF_002021735.2. Lineage (NCBI taxonomy): Eukaryota > Metazoa > Chordata > Actinopteri > Salmoniformes > Salmonidae > Oncorhynchus > Oncorhynchus kisutch. Next base: position 21,261 of record NW_022264021.1, read on the forward strand.
AATAAACCCCAGGAAGAGTAGCTGCTGCCTTGTAAGGAACTAATGGGGATCCATAATAAACCCCAGGAAGAGTAGCTGCTGCCTTGTAAGGAACTAATGGGGATCCATAATAAACCCCAGGAAGAGTAGCTGCTGCCTTGTCAGGAACTAATAGGGATCCATAATAAACCCCAGGAAGAGTAGCTGTTGTCTTGACAGGAACTAATGGGGATCCATAATAAACCCCAGGAAGAGTAGCTGCTGCCTTGACGGGGAACTAATGGGGATTTATAATAAACCCCAGGAAGAGTAGCTGCTGACTTGACAGGAACTAATGGTGATCCATAATAAACCCCAGGAAGAGTAGCTGCTGCCTTGTCAGGAACTAATGGGGATCCATAATAAACCCCAGGAAGAGTAGCTGCTGCCTTGTCAGGAACTAATAGGGATCCATAATAAACCCCAGGAAGAGTAGCTGTTGTCTTGACAGGAACTAATGGGGATTTATAATAAACCCCAGGAAGAGTAGCTGCTGCCTTGACAGGAACTAATGGCGATCCATAATAAACCCCAGGAAGAGTAGCTGCTGCCTTGTCAGGAACTAATGGGGATCCATAATAAACCCCAGGAAGTGTAGCTGCTGCCTTGACAGGAACTAATGGCGATCCATAATAAACCCCAGGAAGAGTAGCTGCTGCCTTGTCAGGAACTAATGGGGATCCATAATAAACCCCAGGAAGTGTAGCTGCTGCCTTGACAGGAACTAATGGGGATACATAATAAACCCCAGGAAGTGTAGCTGCTGCCTTGACAGGAACTAATGGGGATACATAATAAACCCCAGGAAGAGTAGCTGCTGCCTTGACAGGAACTAATGGGGATCTATAATAAACCCCAGGAAGAGTAACTGCTGCCTTGTCAGGAACTAATGGGGATCCATAATAAACCCCAGGAAGAGTAGCTGCTGCCTTGACAGGAACTAATGGGGATCCATAATAAACCCCAGGAAGAGTAGCTGCTGCCTTGACAGGAACTAATGGGGATCTATAATAAACCCCAGGAAGAGTAGCTGCTGTCTTGGCGGGAACTAATGGGGATCTATAATAAACCTCAGAAATGGTAGCTGCTGCCTTGTCAAGAACTAATGGGGATCCATAACAAACCCCAGGAAGAGTAGCTGCTGCCTCGACAGGAACTAATGGGGATACATAATAAACCCCAGGAAGTGTAGATGCTGCCTTGGCGGGAACTAATGGGGATCCATAATAAACCCCAGGAAGAGTAGCTGCTGCCTTGGCGGGAACTAATGGGGATCTATAATAAACCCCAGGAAGAGTAACTGCTGCCTTGTCAGGAACTAATGGGGATCCATAATAAACCCCAGGAAGTGTAGCTGCTGCCTTGACAGGAACTAATGGCGATCCATAATAAACCCCAGGAAGAGTAGCTGCTGCCTTGTCAGGAACTAATGGGGATCCATAATAAACCCCAGGAAGTGTAGCTGCTGCCTTGACAGGAACTAATGGGGATACATAATAAACCCCAGGAAGTGTAGCTGCTGCCTTGACAGGAACTAATGGGGATCCATAATAAACCCCAGGAAGAGTAGCTGCTGCCTTGACAGGAACTAATGGGGATCTATAATAAACCCCAGGAAGAGTAGCTGCTGCCTTGTCAGGAACTAATGGGGATCCATAATAAACCCCAGGAAGAGTAGCTGCTGCCTTGACAGGAACTAATGGGGATCCATAATAAACCCCAGGAAGAGTAGCTGCTGCCTTGACAGGAACTAATGGGGATCTATAATAAACCCCAGGAAGAGTAGCTGCTGTCTTGGCGGGAACTAATGGGGATCTATAATAAACCTCAGGAATGGTAGCTGCTGCCTTGTCAAGAACTAATGGGGATCCATAACAAACCCCAGGAAGAGTAGCTGCTGCCTCGACAGGAACTAATGGGGATACATAATAAACCCCAGGAAGTGTAGCTGCTGCCTTGGCGGGAACTAATGGGGATCCATAATAAACCCCAGGAAGAGTAGCTGCTGCCTTGACAGGAACTAATGGGGATCCATAATAAACCCCAGGAAGAGTAGCTGCTGCCTTGACAGGAACTAATGGGGATCTATAATAAACCCCAGGAAGAGTAGCTGCTGTCTTGGCGGGAACTAATGGGGATCTATAATAAACCTCAGGAATGGTAGCTGCTGCCTTGTCAAGAACTAATGGGGATCCATAACAAACCCCAGGAAGAGTAGCTGCTGCCTTGTCAGGAACTAATGGGGATCCATAATAAACCCCAGGAAGTGTAGCTGCTGCCTTGACAGGAACTAATGGGGATCCATAATAAACCCCAGGAAGAGTAACTGCTGCCTTGTCAGGAACTAATGGGGATCCATAATAAACCCCAGGAAGTGTAGCTGCTGCCTTGACAGGAACTAATGGCGATCCATAATAAACCCCAGGAAGAGTAGCTGCTGCCTTGTCAGGAACTAATGGGGATCCATAATAAACCCCAGGAAGTGTAGCTGCTGCCTTGACAGGAACTAATGGGGATCCATAATAAACCCCAGGAAGAGTAGCTGCTGCCTTGTCAGGAACTAATGGGGATCCATAATAAACCCCAGGAAGTGTAGCTGCTGCCTTGACAGGAACTAATGGGGATACATAATAAACCCCAGGAAGTGTAGCTGCTGCCTCGACAGGAACTAATGGGGATACATAATAAACCCCAGGAAGAGTAGCTGCTGCCTTGACAGGAACTAATGGGGATCTATAATAAACCCCAGGAAGAGTAGCTGCTGCCTTGTCAGGAACTAATGGGGATCCATAATAAACCCCAGGAAGAGTAGCTGCTGCCTTGTCAGGAACTAATGGGGATCCATAATAAACCCCAGGAAGAGTAGCTGCTGCCTTGTCAGGGACTAATAGGGATCCATAATAAACCCCAGGAAGAGTAGCTGCTGCCTTGACAGGAACTAATGGCGATCCATAATAAACCCCAGGAAGAGTAGCTGCTGCCTTGTCAGGAACTAATGGGGATCCATAATAAACCCCAGGAAGTGTAGCTGCTGCCTTGACAGGAACTAATGGCGATCCATAATAAACCCCAGGAAGAGTAGCTGCTGCCTTGTCAGGAACTAATGGGGATCCATAATAAACCCCAGGAAGTGTAGCTGCTGCCTTGACAGGAACTAATGGGGATACATAATAAACCCCAGGAAGTGTAGCTGCTGCCTTGACAGGAACTAATGGGGATACATAATAAACCCCAGGAAGAGTAGCTGCTGCCTTGACAGGAACTAATGGGGATCTATAATAAACCCCAGGAAGAGTAACTGCTGCCTTGTCAGGAACTAATGGGGATCCATAATAAACCCCAGGAAGAGTAGCTGCTGCCTTGACAGGAACTAATGGGGATCCATAATAAACCCCAGGAAGAGTAGCTGCTGCCTTGACAGGAACTAATGGGGATCTATAATAAACCCCAGGAAGAGTAGCTGCTGTCTTGGCGGGAACTAATGGGGATCTATAATAAACCTCAGGAATGGTAGCTGCTGCCTTGTCAAGAACTAATGGGGATCCATAACAAACCCCAGGAAGAGTAGCTGCTGCCTCGACAGGAACTAATGGGGATACATAATAAACCCCAGGAAGTGTAGCTGCTGCCTTGTCGGGAACTAATGGGGATCCATAATAAACCCCAGGAAGAGTAGCTGCTGCCTTGGCGGGAACTAATGGGGATCTATAATAAACCCCAGGAAGAGTAACTGCTGCCTTGTCAGGAACTAATGGGGATCCATAATAAACCCCAGGAAGTGTAGCTGCTGCCTTGACAGGAACTAATGGCGATCCATAATAAACCCCAGGAAGAGTAGCTGCTGCCTTGTCAGGAACTAATGGGGATCCATAATAAACCCCAGGAAGTGTAGCTGCTGCCTTGACAGGAACTAATGGGATACATAATAAACCCCAGGAAGTGTAGCTGCTGCCTTGACAGGAACTAATGGGGATCCATAATAAACCCCAGGAAGAGTAGCTGCTGCCTTGACAGGAACTAATGGGGATCTATAATAAACCCCAGGAAGAGTAGCTGCTGCCTTGTCAGGAACTAATGGGGATCCATAATAAACCCCAGGAAGAGTAGCTGCTGCCTTGACAGGAACTAATGGGGATCCATAATAAACCCCAGGAAGAGTAGCTGCTGCCTTGACAGGAACTAATGGGGATCTATAATAAACCCCAGGAAGAGTAGCTGCTGTCTTGGCGGGAACTAATGGGGATCTATAATAAACCTCAGGAATGGTAGCTGCTGCCTTGTCAAGAACTAATGGGGATCCATAACAAACCCCAGGAAGAGTAGCTGCTGCCTCGACAGGAACTAATGGGGATCCATAATAAACCCCAGGAAGAGTAGCTGCTGCCTTGTCAGGAACTAATAGGGATCCATAATAAACCCCAGGAAGAGTAGCTGTTGTCTTGACAGGAACTAATGGGGATCCATAATAAACCCCAGGAAGAGTAGCTGCTGCCTTGACGGGGAACTAATGGGGATTTATAATAAACCCAGGAAGAGTAGCTGCTGACTTGACAGGAACTAATGGTGATCCATAATAAACCCCAGGAAGAGTAGCTGCTGCCTTGTCAGGAACTAATGGGGATCCATAATAAACCCCAGGAAGAGTAGCTGCTGCCTTGTCAGGAACTAATAGGGATCCATAATAAACCCCAGGAAGAGTAGCTGTTGTCTTGACAGGAACTAATGGGGATTTATATAAACCCCAGGAAGAGTAGCTGCTGCCTTGACAGGAACTAATGGCGATCCATAATAAACCCCAGGAAGAGTAGCTGCTGCCTTGTCAGGAACTAATGGGGATCCATAATAAACCCCAGGAAGTGTAGCTGCTGCCTTGACAGGAACTAATGGCGATCCATAATAAACCCCAGGAAGAGTAGCTGCTGCCTTGTCAGGAACTAATGGGGATCCATAATAAACCCCAGGAAGTGTAGCTGCTGCCTTGACAGGAACTAATGGGGATACATAATAAACCCCAGGAAGTGTAGCTGCTGCCTTGACAGGAACTAATGGGGGATACATAATAAACCCCAGGAAGAGTAGCTGCTGCCTTGACAGGAACTAATGGGGATCTATAATAAACCCCAGGAAGAGTAACTGCTGCCTTGTCAGGAACTAATGGGGATCCATAATAAACCCCAGGAAGAGTAGCTGCTGCCTTGACAGGAACTAATGGGGATCCATAATAAACCCCAGGAAGAGTAGCTGCTGCCTTGACAGGAACTAATGGGGATCTATAATAAACCCCAGGAAGAGTAGCTGCTGTCTTGGCGGGAACTAATGGGGATCTATAATAAACCTCAGAAATGGTAGCTGCTGCCTTGTCAAGAACTAATGGGGATCCATAACAAACCCCAGGAAGAGTAGCTGCTGCCTCGACAGGAACTAATGGGGATACATAATGAAACCCCAGGAAGTGTAGATGCTGCCTTGGCGGGAACTAATGGGGATCCCATAATAAAACCCCAGGAAGAGTAGCTGCTGCCTTGGCGGGAACTAATGGGGATCTATAATAAACCCCAGGAAGAGTAACTGCTGCCTTGTCAGGAACTAATGGGGATCCATAATAAACCCCAGGAAGTGTAGCTGCTGCCTTGACAGGAACTAATGGCGATCCATAATAAACCCCAGGAAGAGTAGCTGCTGCCTTGTCAGGGAACTAATGGGGATCCATAATAAACCCCAGGAAGTGTAGCTGCTGCCTTGACAGGAACTAATGGGGATACATAATAAAACCCCAGGAAGTGTAGCTGCTGCCTTGACAGGAACTAATGGGGATCCATAATAAACCCCAGGAAAGAGTAGCTGCTGCCTTGACAGGAACTAATGGGGATCTATAATAAACCCCAGGAAGAGTAGCTGCTGCCTTGTCAGGAACTAATGGGGATCCATAATAAACCCCAGGAGAGTAGCTGCTGCCTTGACAGGAACTAATGGGGATCCATAATAAACCCCAGGAAGAGTAGCTGCTGCCTTGACAGGAACTAATGGGGATCTATAATAAACCCCAGGAAGAGTAGCTGCTGTCTTGGCGGGAACTAATGGGGATCTATAATAAACCTCAGGAATGGTAGCTGCTGCCTTGTCAAGAACTAATGGGGATCCATAACAAACCCCAGGAAGAGTAGCTGCTGCCTCGACAGGAACTAATGGGGATACATAATAAACCCCAGGAAGTGTAGCTGCTGCCTTGGCGGGAACTAATGGGGATCCATAATAAACCCCAGGAAGAGTAGCTGCTGCCTTGACAGGAACTAATGGGGATCTATAATAAACCCCAGGAAGAGTAGCTGCTGCTTGACAGGAACTAATGGGGATCCATAATAAACCCCAGGAAAGTAGCTGCTTGCCTTGTCAGGAACTAATGGGGATCCATAATAAACCCCAGGAAGGTAGCTGCTGCCTTGACAGGAACTAATGGGGATCCATAATAAACCCCAGGAAGAGTAGCTGCTGCCTTGTCAGGAACTAATGGGGATCCATAATAAACCCCAGGAAGTGTAGCTGCTGCCTTGACAGGAACTAATGGGGGATCCATATAAACCCCAGGAAGAGTAACTGCTGCCTGTCAGGACTAATGGGGATCCATAATAAACCCCAGGAAGTGTAGCTGCTGCCTTGACAGGAACTAATGGCGATCCATAATAAACCCAGGAAGAGTAGCTGCTGCCTTGTCAGGAACTAATGGGGATCCATAATAAACCCCAGGAAGTGTAGCTGCTGCCTTGACAGGAACTAATGGGGATCCATAATAAACCCCAGGAAGAGTAGCTGCTGCCTTGACAGGAACTAATGGGGATCCATAATAAACCCCAGGAAGAGTAGCTGCTGCCTTGACAGGAACTAATGGGGATCCATAATAAACCCCAGGAAGAGTAGCTGCTGCCTTGACAGGAACTAATGGGGATCCATAATAAACCCCAGGAAGAGTAGCTGCTGCCTTGACAGGAACTAATGGGGATCCATAATAAACCCCAGGAAGAGTAGCTGCTGCCTTGACAGGAACTAATGGGGATCCATAATAAACCCCAGGAAGAGTAGCTGCTGCCTTGACAGGAACTAATGGGGATCCATAATAAACCCCAGGAAGAGTAGCTGCTGCCTTGACAGGAACTAATGGGGATCCATAATAAACCCCAGGAAGAGTAGCTGCTGCCTTGACAGGAACTAATGGGGATCCATAATAAACCCCAGGAAGAGTAGCTGCTGCCTTGTCAGGAACTAATGGGGATCCATAATAAACCCCAGGAAGAGTAGCTGCTGCCTTGTCAGGAACTAATGGGGATCCATAATAAACCCCAGGAAGAGTAGCTGCTGCCTTGACAGGAACTAATGGGGATCCATAATAAACCCCAGGAAGAGTAGCTGCTGCCTTGACAGGAACTAATGGGGATCCATAATAAACCCCAGGAAGAGTAGCTGCTGCCTTGACAGGAACTAATGGGGATCCATAATAAACCCCAGGAAGAGTAGCTGCTGCCTTGACAGGAACTAATGGGGATCCATAATAAACCCCAGGAAGAGTAGCTGCTGCCTTGACAGGAACTAATGGGGATCCATAATAAACCCCAGGAAGAGTAGCTGCTGCCTTGACAGGAACTAATGGGGATCCATAATAAACCCCAGGAAGAGTAGCTGCTGCCTTGACAGGAACTAATGGGGATCCATAATAAACCCCAGGAAGAGTAGCTGCTGCCTTGACAGGAACTAATGGGGATCTATAATAAACCCCAGGAAGAGTAGCTGCTGTCTTGGCGGGGAACTAATGGGGATCTATAATAAACCTCAGGAATGGTAGCTGCTGCCTTGTCAAGAACTAATGGGGATCCATAACAAACCCCAGGAAGAGTAGCTGCTGCCTCGACAGGAACTAATGGGGATACATAATAAACCCCAGGAAGTGTAGCTGCTGCCTTGGCGGGAACTAATGGGGATCCATAATAAACCCCAGGAAGAGTAGCTGCTGCCTTGGCGGGAACTAATGGGGATCTATAATAAACCCCAGGAAGAGTAACTGCTGCCTTGTCAGGAACTAATGGGGATCCATAATAAACCCCAGGAAGTGTAGCTGCTGCCTTGACAGGAACTAATGGCGATCCATAATAAACCCCAGAAGAGTAGCTGCTGCCTTGTCAGGAACTAATGGGGATCCATAATAAACCCCAGGAAGTGTAGCTGCTGCCTTGACAGGAACTAATGGGGATACATAATAAACCCAGGAAGTGTAGCTGCTGCCTTGACAGGAACTAATGGGGATCCATAATAAACCCCAGGAAGAGTAGCTGCTGCCTTGACAGGAACTAATGGGGATCTATAATAAACCCCAGGAAGAGTAGCTGCTGCCTTGTCAGGAACTAATGGGGATCCATAATAAACCCCAGGAAGAGTAGCTGCTGCCTTGACAGGAACTAATGGGGATCCATAATAAACCCCAGGAAGAGTAGCTGCTGCCTTGACAGGAACTAATGGGGATCTATAATAAACCCCAGGAAGAGTAGCTGCTGTCTTGGCGGGGAACTAATGGGGATCTATAATAAACCTCAGGAATGGTAGCTGCTGCCTTGTCAAGAACTAATGGGGATCCATAACAAACCCCAGGAAGAGTAGCTGCTGCCTCGACAGGAACTAATGGGATACATAATAAACCCCAGGAAGTGTAGCTGCTGCCTTGGCGGGAACTAATGGGGGATCCATAATAAACCCCAGGAAGAGTAGCTGCTGCCTTGACAGGAACTAATGGGGATCCATAATAAACCCCAGGAAGAGTAGCTGCTGCCTTGACAGGAACTAATGGGGATCTATAATAAACCCCAGGAAGAGTAGCTGCTGTCTTGGCGGGAACTAATGGGGATCTATAATAAACCTCAGGAATGGTAGCTGCTGCCTTGTCAAGAACTAATGGGGATCCATAACAAACCCCAGGAAGAGTAGCTGCTGCCTCGACAGGAACTAATGGGGATACATAATAAACCCCAGGAAGTGTAGCTGCTGCCTTGGCGGGAACTAATGGGGATCCATAATAAACCCCAGGAAGAGTAGCTGCTGCCTTGGCGGGAACTAATGGGGATCTATAATAAACCCCAGGAAGAGTAACTGCTGCCTTGTCAGGAACTAATGGGGATCCATAATAAACCCCAGGAAGTGTAGCTGCTGCCTTGACAGGAACTAATGGGGATCCATAATAACCCCAGGGAGAGTAGCTGCTGCCTCGACAGGAACTAATGGGGATACATAATAAACCCCAGGAAGTGTAGCTGCTGCCTTGGCGGGAACTAATGGGGATCCATAATAAACCCCAGGAAGAGTAGCTGCTGCCTTGGCGGGAACTAATGGGATTTATAATAACCCAGGAAGAGTAGCTGCTGCCTTGTCAGGAACTAATGGGATCCATAATTAAACCCAGGAAGAGTAGCTGCTGCCTTGACAGGAACTAATGGAGATCCATAATAAACCCCAGGAAGAGTAGCTGCTGCCTTGTCAGGAACTAATGGGGATCCATAATAACCCCAGGAAGAGTAGCTGCTGCCTTGTCAGGAACTAATGGGGATCCATAATAAACCTCAGGAAGAGTAGCTGTTGTCTTGACAGGAACTAATGGGGATCCATAATAAACCCCAGGAAGAGTAGCTGCTGCCTTGACAGGAACTAATGGGGATTTATAATAAACCCAGGAAGAGTAGCTGCTGCCTTGACAGGAACTAATGGGGATCCATAATAACACCCAGGAAGAGTAGCTGCTGCCTTGGCAGGAATTAATGGGGATCCATAAAAACCCCAGGAAGAGTAGCTGCTACCTTGGCAGGAACTAATGAGGATCCATAATAAACCCCAGGCAGAGTAGCTGCTGCCTTGACAGGAACTAATGGGATTTATAATAAACCCCAGGAAGAGTAGCTGCTGCCTTCGGCAGAACTAATGGGATCTATAATAACCCAGGAAGAGTAACTGCTGCCTTGTCAGGAACTAATGGGGATCATAATAAACCCCAGGAAGAGTAGCTGCTGCCTTGACAGGAACTAATGGGATCCATAATTAAACCCCAGAAGTGTAGCTGCTGCCTTGACAGAACTAATGGGGATACATAATAAACCCCAGGAAGTGTAGCTGCTGCCTTGACAGGAACTAATGGGATACATAATAAACCCAGGAAGAGTAGCTGCTGCCTTGACAGGAACTAATGGGGATCTATAATAAACCCCAGGAAGAGTAACTGCTGCCTTGTCAGGAACTAATGGGGATCCATAATAAACCCCAGGAAGAGTAGCTGCTGCCTTGACAGGAACTAATGGGGATCCATAATAAACCCCAGGAAGAGTAGCTGCTGCCTTGACAGGAACTAATGGGGATCTATAATAAACCCCAGGAAGAGTAGCTGCTGTCTTGGCGGGAACTAATGGGGATCTATAATAAACCTCAGGAATGGTACTGCTGCCTTGTCAAGAAACTAATGGGGATCCATAACAAAACCCCAGGAAGAGTAGCTGCTGCCTCGACAGGAACTAATGGGATACATAATAAACCCCAGGAAGTGTAGCTGCTGCCTGACAGGAAACTAATGGCCGATCCATAATAAACCCAGGAAAGATAGCTGCTGCCTTGTCAGGAACTAATGGGGGATCCATAATAAACCCCAGGAAGAGTAGCTGCTGCCTTGACAGGAACTAATGGGGATACATAATAAACCCCAGGAAGTGTAGCTGCTGCCTTGACAGGAACTAATGGGGATCCATAATAAACCCCAGGAAGAGTAGCTGCTGCCTTGACAGGAACTAATGGGGATCTATAATAAACCCCAGGAAGAGTAGCTGCTGCCTGTCAGGAACTAATGGGATCCATAATAAAACCCCAGGAAGAGTAGCTGCTGCCTTGACAGGAACTAATGGGGATCCATAATAACCCCAGAAGAGTAGCTTGCTGCCTTGACAGGAACTAATGGGATCTATAATAAACCCAGGAAGAGTAGCTGCTGTCTTGGCGGGAACTAATGGGGATCTATAATAAACCTCAGGAATGGTAAGCTGCTGCCTTGTCAAGAATAATGGGGGATCCATAACAAACCCCAGGAAGAGTAGCTGCTGCCTCGACAGGAACTAATGGGGATACATAATAAACCCAGAAGTGTAGCTGCTGCCTTGGCGGGAACTAATGGGGATCCATAATAAACCCAGGAAGAGTAGCTGCTGCCTTGACAGGAACTAATGGGGATCCATAATAAACCCCAGGAAGAGTAGCTGCTGCCTTGACAGGAACTAATGGGGATCCATAATAAACCCCAGGAAGAGTAGCTGCTGCCTTGACAGGAACTAATGGGGATCTATAATAAACCCCAGGAAGAGTAGCTGCTGTCTTGGCGGGAACTAATGGGGATCTATAATAAACCTCAGGAATGGTAGCTGCTGCCTTGTCAAGAACTAATGGGGATCCATAACAAACCCCAGGAAGAGTAGCTGCTGCCTCGACAGGAACTAATGGGGATACATAATAAACCCCAGGAAGTGTAGCTGCTGCCTTGGCGGGAACTAATGGGGATCCATAATAAACCCAGGAAGAGTAGCTGCTGCCTTGGCGGGAACTAATGGGGATCTATAATAAACCCCAGGAAGAGTAACTGCTGCCTTGTCAGGAACTAATGGGGATCCATAATAAACCCCAGGAAGTGTAGCTGCTGCCTTGACAGGAACTAATGGCGATCCATAATAAACCCCAGGAAGAGTAGCTGCTGCCTTGTCAGGAACTAATGGGGATCCATAATAAACCCCAGGAAGTGTAGCTGCTGCCTTGACAGGAACTAATGGGGATACATAATAAACCCCAGGAAGTGTAGCTGCTGCCTTGACAGGAACTAATGGGGATCCATAATAAACCCCAGGAAGAGTAGCTGCTGCCTTGACAGGAACTAATGGGGATCTATAATAAACCCCAGGAAGAGTAGCTGCTGCCTTGTCAGGAACTAATGGGGATCCATAATAAACCCCAGGAAGAGTAGCTGCTGCCTTGACAGGAACTAATGGGGATCCATAATAAACCCCAGGAAGAGTAGCTGCTGCCTTGACAGGAACTAATGGGGATCTATAATAAACCCCAGGAAGAGTAGCTGCTGTCTTGGCGGGAACTAATGGGGATCTATAATAAACCTCAGGAATGGTAGCTGCTGCCTTGTCAAGAACTAATGGGGATCCATAACAAACCCCAGGAAGAGTAGCTGCTGCCTCGACAGGAACTAATGGGGATACATAATAAACCCCAGGAAGTGTAGCTGCTGCCTTGGCGGGAACTAATGGGGATCCATAATAAACCCCAGGAAGAGTAGCTGCTGCCTTGACAGGAACTAATGGGGATCCATAATAAACCCCAGGAAGAGTAGCTGCTGCCTTGACAGGAACTAATGGGGATCTATAATAAACCCCAGGAAGAGTAGCTGCTGTCTTGGCGGGAACTAATGGGGATCTATAATAAACCTCAGGAATGGTAGCTGCTGCCTTGTCAAGAACTAATGGGGATCCATAACAAACCCCAGGAAGAGTAGCTGCTGCCTCGACAGGAACTAATGGGGATACATAATAAACCCCAGGAAGTGTAGCTGCTGCCTTGGCGGGAACTAATGGGGATCCATAATAAACCCCAGGAAGAGTAGCTGCTGCCTTGGCGGGAACTAATGGGGATCTATAATAAACCCCAGGAAGAGTAACTGCTGCCTTGTCAGGAACTAATGGGGATCCATAATAAACCCAGGAAGTGTAGCTGCTGCCTTGACAGGAACTAATGGGGATCCATAATAAACCCCAGGAGAGTAGCTGCTGCCTCGACAGGAACTAATGGGATACATAATAAACCCCAGGAAGTGTAGCTGCTGCCTTGGCGGGAACTAATGGGGATCCATAATAAACCCCAGGAAGAGTAGCTGCTGCCTTGGCGGGAACTAATGGGGATTATAATAAACCCAGGAAGAGTAGCTGCTGCCTTGTCAGGAACTAATGGGGATCCATAATAAACCCCAGGAAGAGTAGCTGCTGCCTTGACAGGAACTAATGGAGATCCATAATAAACCCCAGGAAGAGTAGCTGCTGCCTTGTCAGGAACTAATGGGGATCCATAATAACCCCAGGAAGAGTAGCTGCTGCCTTGTCAGGAACTAATAGGGATCCATAATAAACCTCAGGAAGAGTAGCTGTTGTCTTGACAGGAACTAATGGGGATCCATAATAAACCCCAGGAAGAGTAGCTGCTGCCTTGACAGGAACTAATGGGGATTTATAATAAACCCCAGGAAGAGTAGCTGCTGCCTTGACAGGAACTAATGGGGATCCATAATAACCCCAGGAAGAGTAGCTGCTGCCTTGGCAGGAACTAATGGGGATCCATAATAAACCCCAGGAAGAGTAGCTGCTGCCTTGGCAGGAACTAATGAGGATCCATAATAAACCCCAGGCAGAGTAGCTGCTGCCTTGACAGGAACTAATGGGGATTTATAATAAACCCCAGGAAGAGTAGCTGCTGCCTTGGCAGGAACTAATGGGGATCTATAATAAACCCCAGGAAGAGTAACTGCTGCCTTGTCAGGAACTAATGGGGATCCATAATAAACCCCAGGAAGAGTAGCTGCTGCCTTGACAGGAACTAATGGGGATCCATAATAAACCCCAGGAAGTGTAGCTGCTGCCTTGACAGGAACTAATGGGGATACATAATAAACCCCAGGAAGTGTAGCTGCTGCCTTGACAGGAACTAATGGGGATACATAATAAACCCCAGGAAGAGTAGCTGCTGCCTTGACAGGAACTAATGGGGATCTATAATAAACCCCAGGAAGAGTAACTGCTGCCTTGTCAGGAACTAATGGGGATCCATAATAAACCCCAGGAAGAGTAGCTGCTGCCTTGACAGGAACTAATGGGGATCCATAATAAACCCCAGGAAGAGTAGCTGCTGCCTTGACAGGAACTAATGGGGATCTATAATAAACCCCAGGAAGAGTAGCTGCTGTCTTGGCGGGAACTAATGGGGATCTATAATAAACCTCAGGAATGGTAGCTGCTGCCTTGTCAAGAACTAATGGGGATCCATAACAAACCCCAGGAAGAGTAGCTGCTGCCTCGACAGGAACTAATGGGGATACATAATAAACCCCAGGAAGTGTAGCTGCTGCCTTGGCGGGAACTAATGGGGATCCATAATAAACCCCAGGAAGAGTAGCTGCTGCCTTGACAGGAACTAATGGGGATCCATAATAAACCCCAGGAAGAGTAGCTGCTGCCTTGACAGGAACTAATGGGGATCATAATAAACCCCAGGAAGAGTAGCTGCTGCCTTGACAGGAACTAATGGGGATCCATAATAAACCCAGGAAGAGTAGCTGCTGCCTTGTCAGGAACTAATGGGGATCCATAATAACCCCAGGAAGAGTAGCTGCTGCCTCGACAGGAACTAATGGGGATACATAATAAACCCAGGAAGTGTAGCTGCTGCCTTGGCAGGAACTAATGGGGATCCATAATAAACCCAGGAAGAGTAGCTGCTGCCTTGACAGGAACTAATGGGGATCTATAATAAACCCCAGGAAGAGTAGCTGCTGCCTTGTCAGGAACTAATGGGGATCCATAATAAACCCCAGGAAGAGTAGCTGCTGCCTTGACAGGAACTAATGGGGATCCATAATAAACCCCAGGAAGAGTAGCTGCTGCCTCGACAGGAACTAATGGGGATCATAATAAACCCCAGGAAGAGTAGCTGCTGCTTGGCGGGAACTAATGGGGATCCATAATAAACCCCAGGAAGAGTAGCTGCTGCCTTGGCAGGAACTAATGGGGATCCATAATAAACCCCAGGAAGAGTAGCTGCTGCCTTGACAGGAACTAATGGGGATCCATAATAAACCCCAGGAAGAGTAGCTGCTGCCTTGGCAGGAACTAGGGGATCCATAATAAACCCCAGGAAGAGTAGCTGCTGCCTTGACAGGAACTAATGGGGATCCATAATAAACCCCAGGAAGAGTAGCTGCTGCCTTGCAGGAACTAATGGGGATCCATAATAAACCCCAGGAAGAGTAGCTGCTGTCTTGGCAGGAACTAATGGGGATCTATAATAAACCCCAGGAAGAGTAGCTGCTGCCTTGTCAGGAACTAATGGGGATCCATAATAAACCCCAGGAAGAGTAGCTGCTGCCTCGACAGGAACTAATGGGGATCCATAATAACCCCAGGAAGAGTAGCTGCTGCTTGGCAGGAACTAATGGGGATCCATAATACCCCAGGAAGAGTAGCTGCTGCCTTGGCAGGAACTAATGGGGATCCATAATAAACCCCAGGAAGAGTAGCTGCTGCCTTGGCAGGAACTAATGGGATCCATAATAAACCCAGGAAGAGTAGCTGCTGCCTTGACAGGAACTAATGGGGATCCATAATAAACCCCAGGAAGAGTAGCTGCTGCCTTGGCAGGAACTAATGGGGATCCATAATAAACCCAGGAAGAGTAGCTGCTGCCTTGGCAGGAACTAATGGGGATCCATAATAAACCCCAGGAAGTAGCTGCTGCCTTGGCAGGAACTAATGGGGATCCATAATAAACCCCAGGAAGAGTAGCTGCTTGCCTGGACAGGAACTAATGGGGATCCATAATAAACCCCAGGAAGAGTAGCTGCTGCCTTGGCAGGAACTAATGGGGATCCATAATAAACCCAGGAAGAGTACTGCTGCCTTGGCAGGAACTAATGGGGATCCATAATAAACCCAGGAAGAGTAGCTGCTGCCTTGGCAGGAACTAATGGGGATCCATAATAACCCCAGGAAGAGTAGCTGCTGCCTTGACAGGAACTAATGGGGATCCATAATAAACCCCAGGAAGAGTAGCTGCTGCCTTGCAGGAACTAATGGGGATCCATAATAAACCCCAGGAAGAGTAGCTGCTGCCTTGGCAGGAACTAATGGG
>NW_022264022.1:0-2500 GCF_002021735.2 Oncorhynchus kisutch
TTTACAAATTTTACATGTTTCATTTTATTGGAGATGACATGATTTTATTTATGTATTATATTAAGTTAAAATAAGTGTTCATTCAGTATTGTTGTAATTGTCAAGATTACAATTTTTTTAATATAAATTGGCCGATTAATCGGTATCGGCTCTTTTTGGCCCCCAATAATCGGTATCAGTATCGGCGTTGAAAAATCATAATCGGTCGACCTCTAATAGTATGAGTCATATCTGTATGCTATGTGTTGTGATGAATATTGATCATTTCAGTGACGTCATCAATATAGGTATGGGTTTTGGGGATGCCTTGTCTCTTCATTATTGCATGTTGATGGCATGTTTTAGTATGCTGCTCCTATTTCAGTATTCAGATTTTTTATTTTTTTTCACCATCTGCAAATTCACAAGTGAATGACCACAGGCTTATTCAATGGATTGCCACGTACAGAGAATTGCAGCTAGAAAGGTTATGTATAGAGCCACAGTTTCCTATTCTGCATGACTGAGAGGGATGTCTGTTCTATTTTGCACATTTCTATTTTAAATGCTCTGTAACGATGTAGCCTGCCCAATTGATAGTCTTATTGCAAGCCTGCTCTGTGTGTATTGTGATTGGATGGTCTCATGCATCAATGTCCTTGTCCTATACGCTGCTCTGTCAGATGTCAGCTGTTCTGATTGGCTATTGACTCCACTCCCATCCCGATAGCCAATAAGGTGTCTCCAACATCGTCCGGCGGCGTGGCCGGGGTGTGATTCATGTGTATGCGGACGACAACCCAGAGAAAAGCAGCGGCAGCTTCATTCCATACTGCTCCATGGCCCAGCTCAGCTCTGTTCCATGGACACCGAGATGCGTCAAGTTCTTTGTCTCTGTTCCATCAGTTAGTAATCATAATTTGATTTGATAAAGTTAATTATCCCCTTAAATGCATTAAATCAAATGTGTAGTTCTTGACTAACTAAAAAAGTATTATACCTACTGTCAATACTCTGTGAGGATGGACCAGATTGTCAACTGGGCCACTAAAATGCAAAAGTGGTTCACAGTTTAATTTGTGGGTAATCTAGTGTTAAGGTTCTTTAGTCAGCTATGGGACACAGCTGTAAAAGGCATTATAAATACAATTGATTGAACTGATCAGTTTCTCGTTGCCTGTTTAACAAATATATATATATACAATATATATATACAGTACCAGTCAAAAGTTGGATACCCTACACATTCAAGGGTTTTTATTTATTATTACTATTTCTACATTGTAGACTAATAGTGAAGACAGCAAAACTATGAAATAACACATATGGATGAATGTAGTAACCAAAAAAGTGTAAGAGGAATGCTTTCCAACAGTCTTGAAAGAGTTCCCACATATGTTGAGCAATTGGTGGCTGCTTTCCTTCACTCTGTTGCGGTCCAACTCATCCCAAACCATCTACAATTGGTTTGGAGTCGAGGGATTGTGGAGGCCAGGTCTCTGATGCATCACTCCATCACTCTCCTTGGTCAAATAGCCCTTACCCAGCCTGAAGGTGTGCTTTGGGTCATTGTCCTGTTGAAAACAAAGGATAGTTCCACTAAGCGCAAACCAGATGGGATGGTGTATCGCTGCGAATGCTGTGGTAGCCATGCTAGTTAAAATGTGCCTTGAATTCTAATAAATCACTGACATTGTCACCAGCAAAGCACCCCCACAACATCACACCTCCTCCTCCATGCTTCACGGTGGGAACCACACATACGGATATCATCCGTTCATCTACTCTGCGTCTCAGAAAGACACGGCGGTTGGAATCAAAAATATAAAATTTGGACTCATCAAACCAAAGGACAGATTTCCATCAATCTAATATCCATTGCTCGTGTTTCTTGGCTCAAGCAAGTCTCTTATTCTTATTGGTGTCCTTTAGTAGTGGTTTCTTTGCAGCAATTCGACCATGAAGGCTTGATTCCCGCAGTCTCCTTTGAACAGTTGCTATTGCGATGTGTCTGGTTACTTTAAATCTGTGAAGCATTTATTTGGGCTGCAATCTGAGGTGCAGTTAACTCTAATGAACTTATCCTCTGGGTCTTCCTTTCCTGTGGCGGTCCTCATGAGAGCCAGTTTCATCATAGCACTTGATGGTTTTTTGCGACTGCACTTCTAGAAACTTTCAAAGTTCTTGAAATATTCCGGATTGACTGACCTTCATGTCTTAATGTAATGATGGACTGTCATTTCTCTTTGCTTATTTGAGCTGTTCTTACCATAATATAGACTTGGTCTTTTATTCAATAGGGTTATCTTCTGTATACCACCCCTACCTTGTCACAGCACAACTGATTGTCTCAAACGCATTAAGAAGGAAAGGAAAGAAATTCCACAAATTAACTTTTAACAAGGCACACCTGCTAATTGAAATGCTTTCCAAGTGACTAGCTCATGAAGCTGGTTGGGAGAATGCCAAGAGTGTGCAAAGCTGTCATCAAGGCAAATGGTGGCTACTTTGAAGAATCTCA
>NW_022264022.1:7500-25000 GCF_002021735.2 Oncorhynchus kisutch
TATATAGGGAATAGGGTGCCTTTCAGACATACCTGTATTTATTTCCCCTGGAAGGACATCTGTATCTTTCCTGTATTGACCTTTGACTTGTAATGGCCTGCATCTGCCCCCAAACATCTCCCTGATACCTACAATCACCCCTAACTCCTCCTTTTCTCGCTTTGCCCACCTCTTACCAACATACAAGTACAGGAACATTAAAGACTACTGCGTAATATAACGCCTCTCCAGGAATTACCCAAGATTTGCAGCAACAGCCAACCAGTAATCCAAAAACTATTTATGGTATGACTTACTAAAACCCCCCACCTCCAATCAGCTTTCAGCTCACTGAACCACGATCGAAACAGAGACAGCTGATTGGTCAAGAGGGATTCAGGGACAGGCAGCTATTGGTCGGAGTGAGTGACACAGTCACTAGCCACTCATTGCTGAGTTGAATGTAGAGAGAGAGAGAGACTGAGAGTTGATTGGTTGGTTCAGGGTGATTTTACCTCAGCCAGCTGTTAGAAGGTGAGGAGACGTTGTTGAATGTACGTGGAAAAAACAAGATCATTCTTGAATGCATTGGCCTGTAAATACAGTGAAATTTGATCAGGAGGTGTGCAGACTCAGGATGGCACCCTACGCCCTCCCTTTATAATGCACTATTTTTGACTAGAGCCCTATGGTTCTTTGTCAAAAGTAGTGTACTATATAGGGAATAGGGTGCCATTTGGGTACAGCTGTAGTAAAATTCATGGGGGATGACTGATCCAGAAAAACAGGTGTAGTGGAGTAAAGAGAAACTCTTGATTTGGCATCTGAGGATGAACAGGGATTGTAATTGTTCCACGATAGAAGCAAGTTTCCAGACAGCCTTTTGGACATAGATTGTCTGTGTTTGAGCGCATCAAATATGTGATGCATTGTGGGTAAGTTGGGACTGACTGATTGATCTACAAATAATAATGAGTATTTATTTATGATGCAAGGTGATTTGTAGATCAGTCAGTCGGCTACACTGTCGATCAAACCCAAACTCTCCTGTAGAGAAAATGGACAGATAAAGAGTCTCAGTTCTATTTCGGCCTTTGTAAAAACCTAAATCCTCTCAGGTCTGTGAACACCAAATGGGTAAGGGCGTAGGGGAAAGTAACCGTGCCGAAATGTAACTGTGCCAAATAGTGGAAGGAGAGAGAGAGAGCCAGGCATATCCTCGAGCTGTGAGCTGATTGGTTCATAACTGATTCACCAACCACCCACTGCTCTAATTCTCTGTTCCCAGACTGACAGTTGGACAGTGAGGTTTGTGCTTGGTCGCCTGTTTTGAGTGACAGCTGTCATTGAGGATTCTGTAACTCTCCAGACATGCCCAAGGCCCCTCCCCCTCTTGTTCAGTATGTAACTCATATCTCTTTATCTGTGTGGATTAATTATTAAACCTAGTGTGCGCTGAAAACCAGAGGCCATGTTGTCTGTCGTTCTCTTCTCTGTTGGTTGACTTATTTTCAACCTTTTTTAGTGTTTTTATGTATTTATTTACTTTTTTACTTTTTGAATTAGGACCAGGATTCAATCTGATTTCAAGGCCAACCTATGCCGCATTTAAAGGTAATTTCCGATTGGCGTTTGCCGTGAATCCGGTCTCCGCAAACATTACCTTTAAAAGATGCATACAAAACGTGATCGGATTAAGGACTCGATTTAATCTGTATCACAGATTGTGTGATTGAAATTTAAAGGTAATTTCCGATTGAGCCAACATACAGTATGCAGCGTTTACTGTGAATGCAATCTCCACTAACTCGGGAACATTGCCTTTAAATTTCAATCATGCTGTAGTGCGGAACTTCCACGATACGGATTGAATTGAAGGTATATAAAGAATGTATGAAATGGCATCCTGTAAGACCAAACCCACTTTAAGTAACAAGGACAGTGGTTCAGATTCGGAAGAGTCAGCTCAATTCTATTTCTATAGTACCTGTCGACTTTAGGTACTATAGACGTTCATGTTGCACAAGCGGACATTACGTTACATTTTATATTAAAGGTGCATTGAGTACAGTACAAAGTATATCACACATACAACCACCCTTAATGCCTATGATATACCTGTAACAATAAAGGAATGAAATTAATTGAGAAAAAATCAAATAAATGCAAATTCATCCAAATTTATTTGAAGCTATAACAGTTGGCTGTCCAACCACATTCAGTGTTTACAAACTGCAGCGCCTTCCTTCTTCACTGTTGGTTCTCCTTGGAAGTTGAAGAGTGTTTTTGGATTATGATGAGGTAAGACAGCAGTACACAGCTTCATGCATTTTAAGACATATTCTTCAAAAACCAAGAGGTGTTATGTTACAGACGACATCTTTAAAATTGCTCAAATGAATTAAATAACTACACTGACCGAACTGTGAATGTGTGCCTTCAGGTTAAAACAAAATAAATCCCAATTCATTCATGAGATTAGAGAAATGTGCCCTATGTTCGCCTTTCTCTCTTTGTCAGGGGTTATTGCTAAGTTTCAGAGAGAGCACAATTGCATCCTACATCTATGACCGTCCAGTACATACAGAGAGCAGCAGCAGATATAATACTAAAGAACCTACAGTACAAGGAATCTTGCACCTTGCAATTTAATCCCAATGTCATCTTGTGTAAGTAACTGTAGCAGAGAAGATGTGCATTGTCATTCATTCATTCAATAAATATTTAATCAAAGCAGCAACATTACCCCTATCACCTACAGTACAGCTGCCTGCTACAGAAAGCGGCAAAGCGATTTTGTATCAGTGTGTGTTTTTAAGTGTCTGTGAAGAGGGTGAGTGGGTATGATCAGTGGCCATAAAAGTAGACCTACGTTGATAAGTATAGTGCCTTCAGAAAATATTCACACCTCTTGACTTTTTCCACATTTTGTGTTACAGCTTGAATTTAAAATGGATTCTATTTAGATTTTGTGTCACTGGTCTACATACAATACCCCATCATTTCAAAGTGGAATTATGTTTTTAGATATTTTTACAAATTAATTTAAAAAAAATAAAAACTGTCATGTCTTGAGTCAATAAGTATTCAACCCCTTTGTTATTGCAAGCCGAAATAAGTTCAGGAGTAAACATGTGCTTAACAAATCACATAAGTTGCATGGACTCCCTCTGTGTGATATAATAGTGTTTAACATGATTTTTGAATGACTCTGTACCCTACACACACAATTATCTGTAATCGAGTCGAGCAGTGAATTTCAAACACAGATTCAACCACAAAGACCAGGGAGGTTCACTGCCAGGGAGGTCCACCACAAAGACTCACTGCTGTACTCGCTGCCAAAGTTGATTCTAACATGTATTGACTCAGGTGGATGAATACTCTCTGCCTGGGATTCAAGTTAACACACAACATAGCACCACCACCTTTGAATGTTTTCGTCAACCTCTGCTCAGACTTAAATAGCAGTTCCAAGAACCTCCACCAGTGGAGACTGTAGCATCCAAACAAAAAGGAGACACCGGAGTCAGCCCGACACGAACTTTAGATACCAAGGAGCAGTGCTTGATTTCAGCCAGATCCTGCCGGAACAGGATCCGTCCGGCACCTCTCAGTTTTGGACTTGTTTCGTTGCGGAACCCATTTGCCAAGATCCGGTACCTCTCGTGGCATGAAAAATACTTTTCACTGTTTGCAATGTAAAAAATAAAAGCAATCAGCGTTAGGCTAATTCAAGTTGACTGCTTTGTAATTCTCATGGTTGCACTCTAAAAAAACGTAATGTGAATAATTGATTCGTGTTGGGCTGGACCGTTTTATGTTTTGCCCAACATTATAGCCTGTATAGACAACGCATGGCCATTGCTGTGTTGAGAAAGAAGCGCGCCTGTATCTCGCACAGAACTAGAATGAGATTCAGCTTCTATATCTCTCCCTCTCTCTACTCTGATAGACATGAGCCTGCAACTCTCATCATTTATTTCCTAATATGATCCTAGCCGCGCAAAGGGTTCTGGAGGTGCCGCAGCAGCACTCTTGATACATTTAAATCAAATCACATGTTATTTGTGACATGCGCCGAATACAACAGGTGTAGACCCTACCATTAAAAAAATAATACATACAAGTTATATAATTACTGCTGTCTGTTCAGAAACAAATTAAATGCATTAGAATAGTGCACCAAGAGTAGGCATATAATTTAGCCACAGATTATCAATGATTTTTTATTTTTTTATTGCCTAGCTGTGGATTGTGTGTAGCCCACACAATGCCTAAAGTCGGGAACACGCGCGGCAAGTCTGTCAGTGAACAGCATGCAGCCAAAACAGGCTTTTACCAAGTAAAACAAGAGAGATAAGCTTTTGGCACGAGCACATTGGCCATCGCCGGTGAGTAAACTGAGCATCAATGGGTATAATTTCCTCCTCATACTGTACAATATGTGTGTGTCCACACACCTACAGTAGGTCTAGGGCTAGGCTATTGATGGATTGAGGACAAGGTCGTTTTTATTGATCTCAGATTCTGTTTGTCAGTGTCAAAGTAGCTTTGTCATTTCGATCATTCGTGAGGTAGTAAAAGTCTCCAGTCATCTAAAATTATATAAAATTGCATGAAATGCATTTATGAAGGTCACATTTTTTTCCCAAACCCTAGGCTACAAAAAACTCCCCATGTGTGCAACTTCTGTAAGCAACTTCTACTGATCTATGTCGGTTTGCAAAATAAATTCTAATGCATGCAGTGTTTTATTATAACTTTTTTTTTCTCCTGTTCTTCAGACGAAGAGGAGGAAATCTGCCGTTACAGTTATACATTTTTTTAAACATTACATGTCCACCGGGAGTCCATGGATCCGGGAAGACGTGCTGCACCAGATTTCACAACATATTAAGTGTGTGCACTCAGGCCTCTACTCTACTACCACATATCTACAACACAAAATCCATGTGTACGTGTGTGTTTAGTGCATATGTTATTGTGTGTATGCATGGGTCTGTGCTAATGTTGTGTTGCTTCACAGTCCCCGCTGTTCCTTAATATTTATTTTTTATCTGTTTTTATTATCAAATTTTATGCTTGCATGTGTTACTTGATGTGGAATAGAGTTCAGTCAAGGCTCTATGTAGTGCTGCCTAGTCTGAGAGGAAGAGAGAGGCCCAACTCAGTAGAAAATCGGTCTCCCTCCAGCAGGTCGCTTTTTCTGGGTGGTTTCGCCTCCTAGCAAGGAATTTTTGTATGGTGTTCAATGAGTATGGAATTTGGTCAACAAGAAAATGAATGGCTTATTTGCTACGTTTTATTTTGCCTTCATTTTAATAGAGAAGACATTGAGACCTAGGTCTACTTTTCAAATGTGCCCTGTATAATAGAACATAATTACACTCCAGAAGGTGGATTTTCTTCTGTTGAAGCCATTCTGCTGTTGATTTACTTCTTCAATTGGAGGACAGAGAGCCTTACATTCTCCTGCAAAATGTCTTGATAAACTTGGGAATTCATTTTTCCGTCGATGATAGCAAGCTGTCCAGGCCCTGAGGTAGCAAATTAGCCCTAAACCATAATGCTCCCTCCACCATACTTTACAGTTGGGATGAGGATTTTATGTTGGTGTGCTGTGCCTTTTTCTCTCTCCACACATAGTGTTGTGTGTTCCTTCCAAACAACTCAACTGTAGTTTCATCTGTCCACAGAATATTTTGCCAGTTGCGCTGTGGAACATCCAGGTGTGCTTTTGCAAACTTCAGACATGCAGCAATGTTTTTTTTGGACAGCAGTGACTTCTTCCATGGTGTCCTCCAATGAAACCATTCTTGTTTTACTCAAATCAAATCAAATTTATTTATATAGCCCTTCGTACATCAGCTGATATCTCAAAGTGCTGTACAGAAACCCAGCCTAAAACCCCAAACAGCAAGCAATGCAGGTGTAGAAGCACGGTGGCTAGGAAAAACTCCCTAGAAAGGCCAACACCTAGGAAGAAACCTAGAGAGGAACCAGGCTATGTGGGGTGGCCAGTCCTCTTCTGGCTGTGCCGGGTGGAGATTATAACAGAACATGGCCAAGATGTTCAAATGTTCATAAATGACCAGCATGGTCGAATAATAATAAGGCAGAACAGTTGAAACTGGAGCAGCAGCACAGTCAGGTGGACTGGGGACAGCAAGGAGTCATCGTGTCAGGTAGTCCTGGGGCATGGTCCTAGGGCTCAGGTCAGTTGAAACTGGAACAGCAGCATGGCCAGGTGGACTGGGGACAGCAAGGAGTCATCATGTCAGGTAGTCCTGGGGCATGGTCCTAGGGCTCAGGTCCTCCGAGAGAGAGAAAGAAAGAGAGAAGGAGAGAATTAGAGAACGCACACTTAGATTCACACAGGACACCGAATAGGACAGGAGAAGTACTCCAGATATAACAAACTGACCCCAGCCCCCCGACACATAAACTACTGCAGCATAAATACTGGAGGCTGAGACAGGAGGGGTCAGGAGACACTGTGGCCCCATCCGAGGACACCCCCGGACAGGGCCAAACAGGAAGGATATAACTGATATACTCGTCAACAGAGATGTTAGCATATTCCAGAGATTTCTGTAAGTCTTTAGCTGACACTCTAGGATTCTTCTTAACCTCATTGAGCATTCTGCGCTGTGCTCTTGCAGTCATTTTTGCAGGACAGCCACTCCTAGGGAGAGTAGCAACAGTGCTGAACTTTCTTCATTTATAGACAACTTGTCTCACCATGGACTGATGAACATCAAGGCTTTTAGAGATACTTTTGTAACTCTTTCCAGCTTTATGCAAGTCTATAGTTCTTAATCTATCTTCTGAGATATATTTTGTTCAAGGCATTGTTCACATCAGGCAATGCTTCTTGTGAATAGCAAACTCAAATTTTGTCCGAGTTTTTTTATAGGGCAAGGCACCTCTAACCAACATCTCCAATCTCGTCTCATTGATTGGACTCCAGGTTAGCTGACTCCTGACTCCAATTAGTGTTTGGAGAAGTCACTAGCCTAGGGGTTCAAATGCGTTTTCCATGTTTAAATGATGTATTCAGTATAGACAAGAAAAATACAATAATTTGTGTGTTGTTAGTTGAAGCATGTTATGTTTGTCTATTGTTGTGACTTAGATGAAGAGCAGATGAAATTTGATGACCAATTCATGCAGAAATACAGGTAATTCCAAAAGGTTCACATACTTTTTATTGTCACTGTTAAAATGTAAGCAAGAATCAAATATTATATATGTTTGGTCTTTTTGCAGTCAATTTGTGGTCTACAAATGATTCATAATTATGTTCTGGCCCCTTGACCATCCACTCAAGAAAAAAACGGCCCGCGGCTAAATCTAGTTGATGATCCCTGCTGTACAGGCTTACATCTTTTTCCTCAATTAGGTTAGTATTGTGGAGTAATGACAATGTTGTTGATCCATCCTCAGTTTTATCCTATCATAGCCATTAAACTCTTTAACTGTTTTAAGGTCAACATTGGCTTCATTGTGAAATCCCTGAGCGATTTCCTTCGTCTCCAGCAACTGAGTTAGGAAGAAGTCCTTTGTAGTGACTGGGTGTGTTGTAACTAATAACTTCACCATGCTCAAAGGGATATTCAATGTCTGCTTTTTCAAAAGGTTTTATCTACCAATACGTGCCCTTCTTTGTGAGGCATGGGAAATCCTCCCTGGTCTTTGTGGTTGAATCTGTGTTTGAAATTCAATGCTCACCTGAGGGACCTCACATATTGTAATTATATGTGTGGGGTACAGAGATGAGGTAGTCATTCAAAAATCATGTTAAACTATTATTGCACATAGAGTGAGTCCATGCGACTTATTGTGTGACTTGTTAAGCAAATTGCTTATGAACTTATTTAGGCTTGCCTTAACAAAGGGGTGTGAATACTTTCTGAAGGCACTGTACATTAAACTGTATATGTATCATCGGACTCGCAAAAATAATAGGCTTTAACTGCGGCACAATTCTTCTTCTTGTCCCTCATCCCTGTGTCGCTGACCTGGCTCCCCCTCTCTGTGGGAGGCTGATTTCAGCTGAATCTAGTTGGGGACCTCTGCTATATATGTTGGTGTATATATCCCAGCAAACATACTACCACTACTAAGCGTTGTTTCGAAGATGACACGAAGTGATGATATGTCTCTCGCTGTGTCCCTGTCCCCCCCTGTGTCCCTGTCCCCCCCAGCCCTGGTAGCTACCCTTCTCATTGGGAAGCTGCACCCAGCCCAGTCAGTTGAAGAGTTATAAGTATAGTTAATAGGCCTTCACATGTTTTTAAAATTCCGATATGATATCGATAGCAAATAAAATACATTTCAACTGATATTGATAGGGACTTTTTATATTAGTGCCCATCTCAAGTTAATAGGTATAGTTGGTATAGTTATAGTAGTAAATAGTGTATAATGTCTCTCCTTGTGTCCCTGTCGCCTCAGCCCCCATGGCTCCACCACTCAGTGGGAAGCTGCACCTGGCCCAGTCAGCAGAGGAGGCCACAGAGGCTACAGAGGTAGCTGAGCCGGCCGCCAGCGAGACAGACGGCACCTTGGGACCTCCAGGGCCCTTCATGGAGCACGTCTTCACAGACCCCCAGCCTCCGGTGGTTGATGCTGGCAAATACGACCGGTAAGACACACGATTTGACCAGATTTGAATTGCTAGTAGTTGTAAAGAGAGGAAGTATTGCCAGGACATTTTTTGAAAAGTCGTCATTGAAACTTTAAAAAATGTTCAGTTTTCAAAATTTTACTGAAAGTGTATTTACATACACTTTAGTTTGATTTAATTTAGATTTAGTCTAAACATTTCTGCAGAGACTTAACTACTAACATGCTACAGTAGTTGGATTTGCCACCGTGTGGACTGTGGTAGTCTATAGTGGACTTCAAGACAACTCTCTGTGTCCCCTGTCAGGTGTGCAGGTCAGTTAAAAGAGGAGTTTAACTCCCCACCCCAGGAGACGGAGGATGGAAACGACGACCCCAAAGCTTGCACCAGCGTTGTCCCCACCATGTGGCTGGGAGCACAAAATGGCTGGTGGGTAACTAATCACTATATGCCTAGCTAGTGGCAGGAATGTATCATAGTGATGTTGTTTTCTGGTTGTTTTCTGGTTTTCTAAAAAGGTGCAAAACATTTAATTGACCATGATGTCACAAAAAAAGTCATAATTTTTTTGCCAACCAGTTTTGCCTGCATATGTCTCCCAACCCATAACCCTAACCCATAAAACCCTATATATGTCTATGTCCTAAATAAACTTTACATCCTTTCTTGAGGCTTTACGTCCATTCTGCAGTGGCCAACTGGAAGAAGTGTCTCCACTCCATCAAACTGAAGGACTCTGTGCTCAGTCTAGTGTAAGTCCCCCACTACTGACCACTGTCTGCTTTTAGAATGGCCATTTTTACCAGTCCTTGATTTATGTTGTAGTAAATGGGTGCATGTTCAAATCAAATTGATTTATAAGTGCTGTACAGAAACCCAGCCTAAAACCCCAAACAGCAAGCAATGCAGGTGTAGAAGCACGGTGGCTAGGAAAAACTCCCTAGAAAGGCCAAAACCTAGGAAGAAACCTAGAGAGGAACCAGGCTATGTGGGGTGGCCAGTCCTCTTCTGGCTGTGACAGGTGGAGATTATAACAGAACATGGCCAAGATGTTCAAATGTTCATAAATGACCAGCATGGTCGAATAATAATAAGGCAGAACAGTTGAGAGGCTGGCCAGGCTGAGACAGCAAGGGCGGTTCGTTGCTCCAGAGCCTTTCCGTTCACCTTCCCACTCCTGGGCCAGCCTACACTCAATCATATGACCCACTGAAGAGATGAGTCTTCAGTAAAGACTTAAAGGTTGAGACCGAGTTTGCGCCTCTGACATGGGTAGGCAGACCATTCCATAAAAATGGAGCTCTATAGGAGAAAGCCCTGCCTCCAGCTGTTTGCTTAGAAATTCTAGGGACAATTAGGAGGCCTGCGTCTTGTGACCGTAGCGTACGTGTAGGTATGTACGGCAGGACCAAATCAGAGAGATGGGTAGGAGCAAGCCCATGTAATGCTTTGTAGGTTAGCAGTAAAACCTTGAAATCAGCCCTTGCTTTGACAGGAAGCTAGTGTAGGGAGGCTAGCACTGGAGTAATATGATCAAATGTTGTATTGTGTAATGTTGGCTTGACTGTTTCTGTTTCAGGCATGTGAAGGGTCGTGTGCTGGTGGCTCTGGCAGACGGGACATTGGCTATCTTCCACAGATCTGATGGTAACGTCAACTTCCCTAACCTACCTAATTATTCTGAGCTCTCACCTATGAGCCTTAACCATTAACTGTCTGTTGTGCTCAAAAAATAACATTCCATGAGCAACATTACTTTTTCTAATCATGATTTAAAGCTTTACATAAATTGTTTGTGTGTGCGTGCGTGTGTGTGCGCGCGTGTGTGTGGGTCTCTCTTTATCTCCAGATGGGCAGTGGGACCTGTCAAACTACCACCTGATGGACCTGGGTAGACCGCACCACTCTATCCGCTGCATGGCCATGGTCCATGACAAAGTGTGGTGTGGCTACAAGAACAAGATCCATGTCATCCAGCCCAAGAGCATGCAGATAGAGGTAGGTCACAGGAGGGAAGGGACTGTTTGTATACTAGAGGAAGTTGCAAAGTAACCTTTTCTCAGACCTGGAGACTCACGTTATCTCCCAGACATAATGTCAAGACATTAGCTCAGTGGACTAGCAGTCTTGAGTCTATCCCCAGTTATGTCGATTGATTGAGAAGGGTTGGGGAGAGGTCATATAATGTCGCTCCACATTGATTTACTTTAATTTATTTCAGAATATTATCAATCAAGCAATCCTCCCTTTTCCACCCTTCACCCCCTCTCCCACATCAGAAGTCCTTTGACGCCCACCCTCGCAGGGAGAGCCAGGTGAGGCAGCTGGCGTGGATCGGGGATGGGGTGTGGGTGTCAATCCGTCTGGACTCCACGCTGCGTCTCTACCACGCCCTCACACACCAGCACCTACAGGATGTCGACATCGAACCATACGTCAGCAAGATGCTGGGTAGGAAAAACCTAAGCTAAATAGCAGTAATGGAGTCTATTTCCATTTAAATTCAGTCAATTTAGAAATTAAACATTCTTAGCGTTATCCTCGAAGAGAAAGATGTGGAAATGGAATTGACTGAATTGAAATGGAATTGACCCCAACCATGCTATCCAGCTCTGGCGAGGCTGGTTGTCCAAGATCTGTTTGTGTTGTATAGACAATTTGTATGTTTCTTGTCATATCAAGACCATGACTGTAGGAGTTGGCAAGACAGATCTGGGGACCAGCAAGCTAAGCTTCGGCCGACTCATTGATAGGACCATATTATTTGACCCCACTTTAGTCTATTGAGATGCATCCAATGTATGGCTTGACCTGTGTTCTCTCTCTCTCTCTTCTCTCTCGCTCTGATTGACAGGTACTGGCAAGCTGGGCTTCTCCTTTGTGCGAATAACAGCCCTTCTTATTGGTGGAAACCGCCTGTGGGTGGGGACTGGGAATGGTGTGGTCATCTCCATACCACTGACAGAGAGTGAGTTTGAGTGGCGCGCACACGCGCTTTAACCCTACCTCTTTGATTTCACTATTCTGTGCTTCTGTCTTTTACTTTCCCTTTCTATACTGAACAAAAATATTTCGCAACATGCAACAATTTCAATGTTTTTACTGAGTTACAGTTCAAATTAGGAAATCAGTCAATTTAAATAAATTCATTAGGCCCTAATCTATGGATTTCACATGACTGGTAATACAGATATGCATGTGTTGGTCACAGATACCTTAAAAAATAAGTTGGGGCTGTGGGTCAGAAAACCAGTCAGTATCTGGTGTGACCAACATTTTCCTCATGCAGCGCGACACATCTCCTTCTCATAGAGTTGATCAGGCTGTTGATTGTGGCATGCCAATTGCACGCTCCCTCAAAACTTGTGACATCTGTGGCATTATGTTCTGTGACAAAACTGCTCATTTTAGAGTGGGCTTTTATTGTCCCTAGCACAAGATGCACCTGTGTAATGATCATGCTGTTTAATTAGTTTCTTGATATGACATACCTGTCAGGTGGATGGATTATCTTGGCAAAGGAGAAATGCTCACTAACAGGGATATAAACACATTTGTGCACAGAATTTGAGAGAAATAAACTTTTTGTGCATATGGACATTTCTGGGATCTTTTTTTCAGCTCATGAAACATGGGACCAACACTTTACATGTTGCGTTTATATTTTTCTTCAGTGTATATCAGTCTATTTTTCTGTCTTCTCTTATTCCTTAATGGTTTCTCTTTGTTTTTTCTCTTTCTCTTTTGCTGTCTCTCTATTTTATGGCTGGTATCCCTGTACTTGTCCTCCCTGTCCTGATATCACTCTTGTCCACTCTCTCCTCTCCTCCCTCCCTCTATCATCACTCTCTCCACTCCTCCTTCTCCTCTCCTCCCTCCTTCCCTTCCTTAGCGGTAGTCCTTCATCGGGGACAGCTCCTAGGTCTGAGGGGTAAGTTAGGACTCCCTCTGTCCCACAGGGATGATGTCACATACCGCTCTCTGCCTGTCTTACCTCCATCTCCCCTTTATCGGTCTCCAACATAAGCCTGGTTCAGTTTCAGTCCTAAGCACCCTTATTCCCCTAATGTTCACATATCTGATAGACTGGATAGGTGTGAGCAATATAGTGATCGGACCGGAGTAAGTTACAGTATATAGCACTTGTGGAGATCTGAGAGGATTAGATAGCCCACCAACAGGATAAGCAACAGAACAAGTTCATAAAGGTCTCTGAGACCTATCCAGTCATTTCAGATGTGTCAACCACAAAGGGGACGAGGGGCTAGGGATCGAAATGGAACAGAGACAGAAACAGTGGTCCGGTGGTCTGGATCTGATTCAGGGAAATCACTTTTGTTCATGTGTAACTCTGCATGCAATCTTCAGGTGTTGTAAAGTACTGTATATAATCCATTGGCACACATATATGTAGAGTATGGTGTTAATGTACTGTATATGTATTAGAGGTCGACCGATTAATCGGAATGACGGATTAATTAGGGCCGATTTCAAGTTTTCATAACAATTGGAAATCTGTATTTTTGGACACCAATTTGGCCAATTATTTATTTATTTTTATATTTTTTTACACCTTTATATATCCTTTATTGAACTAGGCAAGTCAGTTAAGAACACAATCATATTTTTAATGATGGCTTAGGAACGGTGGGTTGACTGCCTTGTTCAGGGGCAGAATGACAGATTTTTACCTTGTCAGCTCGGGGATTCAATCTTGCAACCTTACAGTTAACTAGTCCTACGCTCTAACCACCTGATTACATTGCACTCCACAAGGAGACTGCCTGTTACGCGAATGCAGTAAGAAGCCAAGGTAAGTTGCTAGCTAGCATTAAACTTATCTTATAAAAATCTATCAATCCTAATCACTAGTTAACTGCACATGGTTGATGATATTACTAGTTTATCTAGCGTGTTCTGCGTTGCATATAATCGATGCGGTGCGTATTCGCGAAAAAGGACTGTCTTGGTCCAATGTGTACCTAACCATAAACATCAATGCCTTTCTTAAAATCAATACACAAGTACACTGCTCAAAAAAATCAAGGGAACACTTAAACAACACAATGTAACTCCAAGTCAATCACACTTCAGTAAAATCAAACTGTCCACTTAGGAAGCAACACTGATTGACAATAAATTTCACATGCTGTTGTGCAAATGGAATACAGGTGGAAATTATAGAGCATTCAGAGCATGCGCAGACCAGCTGGTTGGTGTGTTTACGGACATATTCAATCAATCCCTATCCCAGTCTGCTGTTCCCACATGCTTCAAGAGGGCCACCATTGTTCCTGTTCCCAAGAAAGCTAAGGTAACTGAGCTAAACGACTACCCTGGGTCTCGACCCCGCCCTGTGCAACTGGGTACTGGACTTCCTGACGGGCCGCCCCCAGGTGGTGAGGGTAGGCAACAACATCTCCACCCGCTGATCCTCAACACTGGGGCCCCACAAGGGTGCGTTCTGAGCCCTCTCCTGTACTCCATGTTCACCCACGACTGCGTGGCCACGCACGCCTCCAACTCAATCATCAAGTTTGCGGACGACACAACAGTGGTAGGCTTGATTACCAACAACGACGAGACGGCCTACAGGGAGGAGGTGAGGGCCCTCGGAGTGTGGTGTCAGGAAAATAACCTCACACTCAACGTCAACAAAACTAAGGAGATGATTGTGGACTTCAGGAAACAGCAGAGGGAACACCCCCCTATCCACATCGATGGAACAGTAGTGGAGAGGGTAGTAAGTTTTTAGAGTTCCTCGGCGTACACATCACAGACAAACTGAATTGGTCCACCCACACAGACAGCATCGTGAAGAAGGCGCAGCAGCGCCTCTTCAACCTCAGTAGGCTGAAGAAATTTGGCTTGTCACCAAAAGCACTCACAAACTTCTACAGATGCACAATCGAGAGCATCCTGTCGGGCTGTATCATCGCCTGGTACGGCAACTGCTCCGCCCACAACCGTAAGGCTCTCCAGAGGGTAGTGAGGTCTGCACAACGCATCACCGGGGGCAAACTACCTGCCCTCCAGGACACCTACACCACCCGATGTCACAGGAAGGCCATAAAGATCATCAAGGACAACAACCACCCGAGCCACTGCCTGTTCACCCCGCTATCATCCAGAAGGCGAGGTCAGTACAGGTGCATCAAAGCTGGGACCGAGAGACTGAAAAACAGCTTCTATCTCAAGGACTGTTGAACAGCTACCACTAACATTGAGTGGCTGCTGCCAACACACTGACTCAACTCCAGCCACTTTAATAATGGTAATTGATGGTAATTGATGTCAAATATATCACTAGCCACTTTAAACAATGCTACTTAATATAATGTTTACATACCCTACATTATTCATCTCATATGTATACGTATATACTGTACTCTATGTCATCTACTGCATCTTTATGTAATAGATGTATCACTAGCCACTTTAAACTATGCCACTTTGTTTACATACCCTACATTACTCATCTCATATGTATATACTGTACTCGATACCATCTACTGCATCTTGCCTATGCCGCTCTGTACCATCACTCATTCATATATCTTTATGTACATATTCTTTATCCCTTTACACTTGTGTGTGTATAAGGTAGTAGTTTTGGAATTGTTAGTTAGATTACTCGTTGGTTATTACTGCATTGTCGGAACTAGAAGCACAAGCATTTCGCTACACTCGCATTAACATCTGCTAACCATGTGTATGTGACAAATAAATTTGATTTGATTTGAACTTAAACGTTAGCTTTTTTTACATGGCACATATTGCACTTTTACTTTCTTCTCCAACACTTTGTTTTTGCATTATTTAAACCAAATTTTACATGTTTCATTTTATTTGAGATGAAATTGATTTTATTTATGTATTATATTAAGTTAAAATAAGTGTTCATTCAGTATTGTTGTAATTGTCAATATTACAATTTTTTTTAAATAAATTGGCCGATTAATCGGTATCGGCTCTTTTTTGGCCCTCCAATAATCGGTATCAGTATCGGCGTTGAAAAATCATAATCGGTCGACCTCTAATATGTATGAGTCATATCTGTATGCTATTGTTGTGATGAATATTGATCATTTCAGTGACGTCATCAATATATTAGGTATGGGGTTTTGGGGATGCCTTGTCTCTTCATTATTGCATGTTGATGGCATGTTTTAGTATTGCTCCTATTTCAGTATTCAGATTTTTTATTTTTTTTCACCATCTGCAAATTCACAAGTGAATGACCACAGGCTTATTCAATGGATTGCCACGTACAGAGAATTGCAGCTAGAAATGTTATGTATAGAGCCACAGTTTCCTATTCTGCATGACTGAGAGGGATGTCTGTTCTATTTTGCACATTTCTATTTTAAATGCTCTGTAACGATGTAGCCTGCCCAATTGATGAGTCTTATTGGCAAGCCTGCTCTGTGTGTACTATTGTGATTGGATGGTCTCATGCATCAATGTCCTTGTCCTATACGCTGCTCTGTCAGATGTCAGCTGTTCTGATTGGCTATTGACTCCACTCCCATCCCGATAGCCAATAAGGTGTCTCCAACATCGTCCGGCGGCGTGGCCGGGGGTGTGATTCATGTGTATGCGGACGACAACCCAGAGAAAAGCAGCGGCAGCTTCATTCCATACTGCTCCATGGCCCAGGCTCAGCTCTGTTTCCATGGACACCGAGATGCCGTCAAGTTCTTTGTCTCTGTTCCAGGTCAGTTAGTAATCATAATTTGATTTGATAAAGTTAATTATCCCCTTAAATGCATTAAATCAAATGTGTAGTTCTTGACTAACTAAAAAAGTATTATACCTACTGTCAATACTCTGTGAGGATGGACCAGATTGTCAACTGGGCACTAAAATGCAAAAGTGGTTCACAGTGTTTAATTTGTGGGTATCTATTGTTAAGGTTCTTTAGTACTATGGGACAACAGCTGTAAAAAGGGCATTATAAATACAATTGATTGACTGATCAGTTTCTCGTTGCCTGTTTAACAAATATATATATATACAATATATATATACAGTACCAGTCAAAAGTTTGGATACACCTACACATTCAAGGGTTTTTATTTATTTATTACTATTTTCTACATTGTAGAATAATAGTGAAGACAGCAAAACTATGAAATAACACATATGGATTAATGTAGTAACCAAAAAAGTGTAAGAGGAATGCTTTTCCAACAGTCTTGAAAGAGTTCCCACATATGTTGAGCAATTGTTGGCTGCTTTTCCTTCACTCTGCGGTCCAACTCATCCCAAACCATCTCAATTGGTTTGAGGTCGAGGGATTGTGGAGGCCAGGTCATCTGATGCATCACTCCATCACTCTCCTTGGTCAAATAGCCCTTACACAGCCTGAAGGTGTGCTTTGGGTCATTGTCCTGTTGAAAAACAAAGGATAGTTCCACTAAGCGCAAACCAGATGGGATGGTGTATCGCTGCAGAATGCTGTGGTAGCCATGCTAGTTAAATGTGCCTTGAATTCTAAATAAATCACTGACATTGTCACCAGCAAAGCACCCCCACAACATCACACCTCCTCCTCCATGCTTCACGGTGGGAACCACACATACGGATATCATCCGTTCATCTACTCTGCGTCTCAGAAAGACACGGCGGTTGGAATCAAAAATATAAAATTTGGACTCATCAAACCAAAGGACAGATTTCCATCAATCTAATATCCATTGCTCGTGTTTCTTGGCTCAAGCAAGTCTCTTATTCTTATTGGTGTCCTTTAGTAGTGGTTTCTTTGCAGCAATTCGACCATGAAGGCTTGATTCCCGCAGTCTCCTTTGAACAGTTGCTATTGCGATGTGTCTGTTACTTTAAATCTGTGAAGCATTTATTTGGGCTGCAATCTGAGGTGCAGTTAAC
>NW_022264022.1:32500-37187 GCF_002021735.2 Oncorhynchus kisutch
ACAACCACCCTTAATGCCTATGATATACCTGTAACAATAAAGGAATGAAATTAATTGAGAAAAAATCAAATAAATGCAAATTCATCCAAATTTATTTGAAGCTATAACAGTTGGCTGTCCAACCACATTCAGTGTTTACAAACTGCAGCGCCTTCCTTCTTCACTGTTGGTTCTCCTTGGAAGTTGAAGAGTGTTTTTGGATTATGATGAGGTAAGACAGCAGTACACAGCTTCATGCATTTTAAGACATATTCTTCAAAAACCAAGAGGTGTTATGTTACAGACGACATCTTTAAAATTGCTCAAATGAATTAAATAACTACACTGACCGAACTGTGAATGTGTGCCTTCAGGTTAAAACAAAATAAATCCCAATTCATTCATGAGATTAGAGAAATGTGCCCTATGTTCGCCTTTCTCTCTTTGTCAGGGGTTATTGCTAAGTTTCAGAGAGAGCACAATTGCATCCTACATCTATGACCGTCCAGTACATACAGAGAGCAGCAGCAGATATAATACTAAAGAACCTACAGTACAAGGAATCTTGCACCTTGCAATTTAATCCCAATGTCATCTTGTGTAAGTAACTGTAGCAGAGAAGATGTGCATTGTCATTCATTCATTCAATAAATATTTAATCAAAGCAGCAACATTACCCCTATCACCTACAGTACAGCTGCCTGCTACAGAAAGCGGCAAAGCGATTTTGTATCAGTGTGTGTTTTTAAGTGTCTGTGAAGAGGGTGAGTGGGTATGATCAGTGGCCATAAAAGTAGACCTACGTTGATAAGTATAGTGCCTTCAGAAAATATTCACACCTCTTGACTTTTTCCACATTTTGTGTTACAGCTTGAATTTAAAATGGATTCTATTTAGATTTTGTGTCACTGGTCTACATACAATACCCCATCATTTCAAAGTGGAATTATGTTTTTAGATATTTTTACAAATTAATTTAAAAAAAATAAAAACTGTCATGTCTTGAGTCAATAAGTATTCAACCCCTTTGTTATTGCAAGCCGAAATAAGTTCAGGAGTAAACATGTGCTTAACAAATCACATAAGTTGCATGGACTCCCTCTGTGTGATATAATAGTGTTTAACATGATTTTTGAATGACTCTGTACCCTACACACACAATTATCTGTAATCGAGTCGAGCAGTGAATTTCAAACACAGATTCAACCACAAAGACCAGGGAGGTTCACTGCCAGGGAGGTCCACCACAAAGACTCACTGCTGTACTCGCTGCCAAAGTTGATTCTAACATGTATTGACTCAGGTGGATGAATACTCTCTGCCTGGGATTCAAGTTAACACACAACATAGCACCACCACCTTTGAATGTTTTCGTCAACCTCTGCTCAGACTTAAATAGCAGTTCCAAGAACCTCCACCAGTGGAGACTGTAGCATCCAAACAAAAAGGAGACAACCGGAGTCAGCCCGACACGAACTTTAGATACCAAGGAGCAGTGCTTGATTTCAGCCAGATCCTGCCGGAACAGGATCCGTCCGGCACCTCTCAGTTTTGGACTTGTTTCGTTGCGGAACCCATTTGCCAAGATCCGGTACCTCTCGTGGCATGAAAAATACTTTTCACTGTTTGCAATGTAAAAAATAAAAGCAATCAGCGTTAGGCTAATTCAAGTTGACTGCTTTGTAATTCTCATGGTTGCACTCTAAAAAAACGTAATGTGAATAATTGATTCGTGTTGGGCTGGACCGTTTTATGTTTTGCCCAACATTATAGCCTGTATAGACAACGCATGGCCATTGCTGTGTTGAGAAAGAAGCGCGCCTGTATCTCGCACAGAACTAGAATGAGATTCAGCTTCTATATCTCTCCCTCTCTCTACTCTGATAGACATGAGCCTGCAACTCTCATCATTTATTTCCTAATATGATCCTAGCCGCGCAAAGGGTTCTGGAGGTGCCGCAGCAGCACTCTTGATACATTTAAATCAAATCACATGTTATTTGTGACATGCGCCGAATACAACAGGTGTAGACCCTACCATTAAAAAATAATACATACAAGTTATATAATTACTGCTGTCTGTTCAGAAACAAATTAAATGCATTAGAATAGTGCACCAAGAGTAGGCATATAATTTAGCCACAGATTATCAATGATTTTTTATTTTTTTATTGCCTAGCTGTGGATTGTGTGTAGCCCACACAATGCCTAAAGTCGGGAACACGCGCGGCAAGTCTGTCAGTGAACAGCATGCAGCCAAAACAGGCTTTTACCAAGTAAAACAAGAGAGATAAGCTTTTGGCACGAGCACATTGGCCATCGCCGGTGAGTAAACTGAGCATCAATGGGTATAATTTCCTCCTCATACTGTACAATATGTGTGTGTCCACACACCTACAGTAGGTCTAGGGCTAGGCTATTGATGGATTGAGGACAAGGTCGTTTTTATTGATCTCAGATTCTGTTTGTCAGTGTCAAAGTAGCTTTGTCATTTCGATCATTCGTGAGGTAGTAAAAGTCTCCAGTCATCTAAAATTATATAAAATTGCATGAAATGCATTTATGAAGGTCACATTTTTTTCCCAAACCCTAGGCTACAAAAAACTCCCCATGTGTGCAACTTCTGTAAGCAACTTCTACTGATCTATGTCGGTTTGCAAAATAAATTCTAATGCATGCAGTGTTTATTATAACTTTTTTTTTCTCCTGTTCTTCAGACGAAGAGGAGGAAATCTGCCGTTACAGTTATACATTTTTTTAAACATTACATGTCCACCGGGAGTCCATGGATCCGGGAAGACGTGCTGCACCAGATTTCACAACATATTAAGTGTGTGCACTCAGGCCTCTACTCTACTACCACATATCTACAACACAAAATCCATGTGTACGTGTGTGTTTAGTGCATATGTTATTGTGTGTATGCATGGGTCTGTGCTAATGTTGTGTTGCTTCACAGTCCCCGCTGTTCCTTAATATTTATTTTTTATCTGTTTTTATTATCAAATTTTATGCTTGCATGTGTTACTTGATGTGGAATAGAGTTCAGTCAAGGCTCTATGTAGTGCTGCCTAGTCTGAGAGGAAGAGAGAGGCCCAACTCAGTAGAAAATCGGTCTCCCTCCAGCAGGTCGCTTTTTCTGGGTGGTTTCGCCTCCTAGCAAGGAATTTTTGTATGGTGTTCAATGAGTATGGAATTTGGTCAACAAGAAAATGAATGGCTTATTTGCTACGTTTTATTTTGCCTTCATTTTAATAGAGAAGACATTGAGACCTAGGTCTACTTTTCAAATGTGCCCTGTATAATAGAACATAATTACAACATTATACACAAATATATGTACATATGTAAAGTGTTGGTCCCATATTTCATGAACTGAAATAAAAGACCCCAACATTCTCCATATGCACAAAAAGCTTATTTCTCTCATATTTTGTACACACATATTTACATCCCTGTTAGTGAGAATTCTCATTTGCCATGATATCCATCCACCTGACAGGTGTGGCATATAAAAAAGCTGATTAAACAGCATGATCATTACACAGATTCACTTTGTGCTGGGGACAATAAAAGGCCACTCTAAAATGTGCAGTTTTGTCACACAACACAATGCCACAGATGCCTTACATGCTGACCACATCGCTATTCAATCATTGCACCCATACAGCTCGCGCGAGCCAACGAGCGTCTGCGTTGCCAGGCGCTAAAATATAAGTTGCTTCTATTTGTGGCACAGAACGCGCTGAAAGTCCTGCCTCTCCCATCTCCTCATTGGTTTATAGAAGCAGATACCCACGTGCCATCTCCTCATTGGTTATACCAAGTGGGTGATTGAAAGACGAACTGAGGTCGGTCGTCGTCATGGTAATACTATTAGATGCCAATCGCCATAAAGTCCAAAGAAGAAAAATCCTGATTCATTCCACCGTTTTATGTGTGGATTAATTGTCGGAGTGAGTAGAGTACCTTGTGCATTTCAGGAAAACAAAACTCAACGTTTACATCCCAGGACAAATTAGCTAGCAACAGCAAGCTAGCTAAATAGGACAAATTAGCTAGTAACTGCAAGCTAGCTAGCTAAATTGCCATAAATTTTTAATGATTTTTGACTTGTCCCCAAATTAATATAATTGGTTTAGAGTTTGTTTTGATATTTCAACCTGCGTGTTGTGATCGCGTTTGATGTGGGGGACAAAATCTATTTGCGCACGACCGGTTTGGGTACGATGTTAGGTTGAGGGAGCGTGCATGGTGGCATGGCAATTGACATGGTGACTGCAGGAATATCCACCAGAGTTGTAGACAGAGAATTTTAATGTTAATTTCTCTACCATAAGCCGCCTCCAACGTCATCTTAGAGAATTTAGCACGTCCAACCGCCCTCACAACCGTAGACCACGTGTAACCACGTCAGCCCAGAACCTCAACATCTGTCTTCTTCACCTGAGGTGTCGTCTGAGACCAGCCACCAGGACAGCTGATGAAACTGTGGGTTTGCACAACCAAATAATTTCTGCACAAACGGTCAGAAACCATATCAGGGAAGCTCATCTGCGTGCTCGTCATCCTCACCAGGGTCTTGAACAAACTGCAGTTTGGTGCCGTAACCGACCTCAGTGGGTAAATGCTCAACTTCGATGGCCACTGGCACAAGTGGAAAACAGTGTGATATGCACGGCATTGAATCCAGTTTGCTAGCACAGAC
>NW_022264023.1:0-37159 GCF_002021735.2 Oncorhynchus kisutch
ATTATGGGTTGCACACAGCTAACGTGTAATGATCGGATCAAAACATGGATTTTTTGGGCCATCGAGGAATGTCACATGGCCCAGGAAATGATTGAATGGCCATTTTCACAAAGAAAGACTACTCAGCATGTTACATTCCAAGAGCAATTGGATTCGAAAAAACACAACGTACCCCACTTGGGGACCCGAGGACCGAGTTTGGGAAACACTGGCCTGAAGATCAAATACCAATAGGGAGCAACTATGACGTGCTCACACGCTGACAGTACCCGCGTTTAACCACTAGATGGCCTCCGTGCTCCACGGTAAAACTTTTCCCCTCTCATCAGCGGCACTGCAACATGGGACTTTCAAAGTCAGTTGTTCTTAGCTACATAGTGACCATTTTCGCCACTTTTTGCCCTATATCATTACTATCACTCATTACTGCTACTGTATTTTCCCCTCTTCTACTCTAGGCATACATCTAATCACATATAGAGAGCGTTATTGAAACGACTCAAGTCAGTTAAGAACAAACTCTTATTTACAATCACGGCCGGTGGTGATACAGCCTGGAATCGAACCACGGTCTGTAGGGACTCGAGAGCAGGGAAAACTGTGGGAAAGGGGCGTGTACAAATGGAACAATTGTGCCTTTTTGACTGAAATATGGAGGTGGCTCTTAAAAGAGCCTTTGGGGGATTTTGGAGATCAGGTCATCGTTTATGCGCGCTCTCCGCGAATACGACGGGCCAGCTGGATGTCCTTGGGCATGATGGTCACCCTCTTGGCGTGGATGGCGCACAGGTTGGTGTCCTCGAACAGGCCGACCAGGTAAGCCTCGCTTGCTTCCTGCAGGGCCATCACTGCGGAACTCTGGAAGCGCAGGTCGGTCTTAAAGTCCTGGGCAATTTCTCGCACCAGGCGCTGGAAAGGCAGTTTGCGGATCAGCAGCTCAGTGGACTTCTGGTAACGACGGATCTCTCTAAGAGCCACGGTGCCGGGCCTGTAACGGTGAGGCTTCTTCACGCCGCCGGTGGCCGGG
Source organism: Oncorhynchus kisutch (assembly GCF_002021735.2). NCBI lineage: Eukaryota > Metazoa > Chordata > Actinopteri > Salmoniformes > Salmonidae > Oncorhynchus > Oncorhynchus kisutch. The sequence goes on from NW_022264023.1 coordinate 1,028, forward strand.
GCGCTCTTGCGCGCAGCCTTGGTGGCGAGCTGCTTCCTGGGTGCTTTGCCACCGGTGGATTTGCGAGCGGTTTGCTTGGTTCTGGCCATGGCGCTAGCTAGCTTCCTTCTTTCACAGTCGGAGTATAGCCTCCAAATGCCTATGTGAAGTTTATAAAGCCGGCAGCGGCGTCTGCTGATTGGTCACCATCTCCGCACCGCCCTGATTGGCCCGTTGCGGAGGCCTCCTCCGCCGCCCATTGGACGGGAGGCTCGGCCTCTCCGTGCCGCCCCAAAATGCAACCCCCTCCCTCGCCGAGGCCCGCTTGGGTCTTTTGTTAGGGCCGCGAGCAACGTTACTCTTTACGCGCAATAATGCTCTCTCATTCTAGCCTAGTACTTGTTATTCTTCATTTTAGGCCTCATGTGGGCACTTGATACTGTGCCGTGTTTATGTGTGTATCTAACAAACGCGCCAAATAGTTGGCCAGGCATACAAAGGACACTTTGCGCTTTTGCTGAGCTAGGTGGTTGGCTCTTAAAAGAGCCTTTGGGGGTTGAGTAGTCAAGTTGCAGCCGCACCAGCGATTTTACTTGGCTTTGACGGCCTTCTCAGTCTTCTTGGGGAGCAGCACTGCCTGGATGTTGGGCAGAACACCACCCTGAGCGATGGTCACGCCGCCAAGCAGTTTGTTCAGCTCCTCGTCGTTACGGACTGCCAGCTGCAGGTGACGGGGGATGATACGAGTCTTCTTGTTGTCACGGGCAGCGTTTCCGGCCAACTCCAGGATCTCAGCAGTCAGGTACTCGAGCACTGCGGCCAGGTAGACTGGTGCGCCAGCGCCCACACGCTCGGCGTAGTTGCCTTTGCGCAGCAGCCTGTGCACACGGCCCACGGGGAACTGGAGCCCGGCACGGGATGAACGTGTCTTTGCCTTCGCCCTGGCCTTGCCTCCGGTTTTGCCTCTTCCGCTCATATTGGTAGCTTCAGTATGTCACAGAAAGTCTCAATGAGGCGCTGGCCACCTCGAGAGCCTTACTTATACCTCGCCACAAGAGGCATCGATTGGCCACTGGACCGGTGTGCCCTTATCCAATTGGAGTGAGGGAGAGACAGACAGTCAGCCCTAAGCCCGCCCGCCCGCAGGCAGCAGAGTGACAAGGGCTAGGCTACTCTGTTTCCCTCCGACTTTTGTTACTTTTTCTCATTGGCGGGAGCGCCAAAGTGACAACTCAAATCACTGAAACATGTATCAATCAATTCGAGAGTGGCTCATAATACAAATGGCTGCTGTCCAACACACTATAGTATGTATTCCTCTTATTATCAGGATCAATGTGACATGCGAATTCTAACACATATCACACCAATGTTGACTGGTGAGGGTGCTGCACTCTTGAGTGACAAATGTAAAGCCATTTAGCCACTCGAACATGTGGTGCGTAAGTCATTCATTTCATATCTTTTGCACCACAGGTAGGTAGGTAGGTAGGACGTACATGGAATGACATGCGCTTTTATGGAAAGAGGTGGGTGGCTCTTAAAAGAGCCTTTTGTGGTAACAACATGTGTCGAGTAGAAAGAACACTGTTTGGAATAGGTTTACTTCTTCTTGGGGGCTGCCTTCTTGGCCTTGGCTGCCTTGGGCTTGGCGGCTTTGGGCTTCACTGCCTTGGTAGCCTTCTTGGGGCTCTTGGCCGCTTTCTTGGCCGCTGCGGCGGGCTTCTTCACCTTCTTTGGGCTCTTGGCGGCCTTTTTGGGTGTAGCGGGCTTCTTGGCCTTCTTGGGGGACTTCTTTGCGGCCACGGCCTTCTTGGCTGCTACCTTCTTGGGCTTCTTGGCGGCGGCGGGCTTCTTGGCGGCCACCTTCTTAGCTTTGGGGGCTGCGGCTTTCTTGGCGGGCTTCTTTGCCTCGACGGCCTTCTTGTTGAGCTTGAAGGAGCCGGAGGCACCGGTGCCCTTGGTCTGGACCAGGGTGCCCTTGGTGACGAGGCTCTTGACGGCGATCTTGACACGGGAGTTGTTCTTCTCCACGTCGTAGCCGCCTGCCGCCAGAGACTTCTTGAGCGCGGCCAGGGACACGCCGCTCCTCTCCTTGGAGGCGGACACCGCCTTGACGATGAGCTCGCCTACGCTGGGTCCCGCTTTCTTGGGCTTGGCTGCTGCCTTCTTCTTGGGTGCCTTGGCCGGCGCGGCGGCGGCGGGTGCTGGTGCGACTTCTGCCATGTCTGTCGTTCGGTCCGGTAAACACACACACTTACAACACTACGGTAGTCTGTGAGGAGGAGTACTTTGCTGTAGACGCTGCTCTGCGCTATTGAAGCTCTACACCGTGCAGGGGGCTGGCCTTAAACGCGACATGAGAACCATGTAGACTCAAGCCACCCAGCTCGGCTTCTCCGGGCTGGCCAAATGCTCTTTCACTTGTGTTTTCTGGTCGCCAATATCGGGCCAAAAGTCACCGACGGAGCCGTGTTTTTGGCCCAAAAGCGAACGGCCCAGCGAGCAGACTTGTGTCCGTTCAGAATAAAGTCATGTGGGCTGCAGAAGCCCCGTGCATTTTGCTGCGACTCGCTCAAAACCTCACCGTTCGACTGTCGGGTGGAGCGGTGCGCACTGCTTTTCCTGTGCTATTTGTCTCCTAAATGGCCTAAAAGTGCATCCGATTGCGAGCACCATTGATTGTGGAGTGAGCCGAGATGTCTGGCAAGGGAATCAAATGGTTTGGCGTCCCCTGATGTGCTCCTTGGTGTTTTAAAGGAGAGCTCTTTTGGGGACCTTAAAACACATGCACTTGTGAGGCCTGGCTGAGACTAGTTTCACCTTGTATTCGTCATGTGTCCAGGAGGCACAGGAAATAATACACTGTGTGTGATGTTTATTAGTCCTTTAGTTGGATTTGGAGCCTGCTCTTTGTGCACAGTGTGTGTTTTTTTCTTCTGCTAGGTGGTCTCTCTCTCTGTGTGTCTCTTTCAAAAGCAGATGAGGTGAGGGCCAAAGTAGTTGAGCTCACTCAGCTCGTCTGTCTGTGAACAGGCCGAGATAGGCTTTTGTGCCCTTCTCTCTCGCAGTCCTTCCTCGCTTGACTCCGCAGCGTGACTCGTGCCGTCTTTGTGTCTGTGGGTCTTGGTGTCTGGCTGTGCGGCCGGCGCTATGGAGGCTGGCGCCCCATGTGCTTGTTCGCCCTGATATAGGCCGAGAGAGAGAGAGAGAGAGAGAGATTTGGAGGCTCTTCTTCTCCTCCTCCTCCCCCCCCTCTTGTACAGGTGGAACGGCTAGTTTCAATCGGTGACGTCACTTGCTCGGAGACTGTTCTTCATGTGTGCAGAGGGTCCCTGCTACGGCCTAAAGTGATACAGGCTCCAGTCATTGGACTCCCCCTCACTGTGTTCTACTGGCATGCACACATTCCTACCCTGTTCATGTCAGCATCCTTTATCCCCCCCCCTCCCCACAATTGGACACATGTCCTCCACACACACACACATGGATTTGCTTTTTTCACTGACAGGGTGGGTGGCTCTTAAAAGAGCCTTTGGGTTACTACAGCACTCCAAATGCGCTGTTTATTTGGAGCTGGTGTACTTGGTCACGGCCTTGGTGCCCTCGGACACTGCGTGCTTGGCCAGCTCTCCGGGGAGCAGCAGGCGCACTGCGGTCTGGATCTCCCTGGAGGTGATGGTGGAACGCTTGTTGTAGTGGGCCAGGCGAGACGACTCTCCGGCGATACGCTCGAAGATGTCGTTCACGAACGAGTTCATGATTCCCATGGCCTTGGAGGAGATGCCGGTATCGGGGTGGACCTGCTTCAGGACTTTGTACACGTAAATGGCGTAGCTCTCCTTCCTCGACTTTCGGCGTTTCTTGCCGCCTTTCCCTGCGGTCTTGGTGACGGCTTTCTTGGAGCCCTTCTTGGGCGCGGACTTTGCTGGCTCGGGCATGATGCTGATGTCTCGTTGCTTCTCACAAACGAATGAGGGGGTGGAGAGCCCTTTCCGTCTTATGAAGACGAAGCTAAGCTAATTCGCCGGCCGTGGACACACCCCTGCTTTCTCATAGGCGCCCCTGCCATTTGCCCAGTGGAGCTGAGCGCGCATAAGAGCCTTCCACTCAGAGGCTTGCTTCCCTAACAAAGACCTGTCCCCCCCCCCCCCCCTTATTCCATAGCCTATGCTCTGTCACTGGTGGGGAATGGTGTGTTTCAAAAAAAGATCCATGCAATGGCCAGACATAAGGCACCCCTTTTTGGACTTGGTGGGGATTTCCCAGGCGTGGTGCCTTTATTTCAGGTGTCTCGTAATACGACTGTACGCAAAGCCTGCACTGAACATAGCCTCCTGTCATGAACACTCCCTCCCCGTCCACTCAAGAGTGGCTCATGGTTTCCTACAATGGATTTGGCCCTTTTGAAGCGGATGTGGGTGGCTCTTAAAAGAGCCTTTGGGTTCAAGTCGGGATGTTGACGTTCCGAAAAGAGTGCGTTTAACCGCCGAAACCGTACAGGGTGCGTCCCTGGCGTTTCAGAGCGTAGACCACGTCCATGGCCGTAACGGTCTTCCTCTTGGCGTGCTCGGTGTAGGTGACGGCGTCACGGATCACGTTCTCAAGGAACACCTTCAGGACACCGCGGGTCTCCTCGTAGATCAGGCCGGAGATACGCTTCACGCCGCCACGGCGAGCCAGACGGCGAATGGCGGGCTTGGTGATTCCCTGGATGTTATCGCGGAGAACCTTACGGTGACGCTTGGCGCCTCCTTTTCCGAGTCCCTTGCCGCCTTTACCTCTTCCAGACATCGTGTGTTCGCTAGCTGAGTTCAAGTGAATGAATGACGCAATTTTTGGGGCTTGGTGCTCTTATTATCTGCGTTTGGTGGACCTGATTGAAGCCAGTGGCACAGAAAGCGCGCGCTTTTGCCTGGCCTCTGCTGCAAAGGGGAGGGCGTTCGTTCTAGGGAACTATGGAGGAAGAAGAAATGAAAGCTACTTACATGCGCGGGAAACACACTCAAATACTGAGCTATGTTGAACACAAGGCCCAACTGTGACAACTGGGGGATCCACTACTAATCTGTGTCCCACTCTTCACATTGATTGGTGTTGTTCTTCTTGTTGTTGTTGTTGTTGTTGTTGTTGTTGCACCTGATTCAACTCTTTCAATCAGCTGTGCCTCTCCAGCGCTACAACAAAAATGGCTACTCTACCCCTGCCTGGAGTTGGGAAACACTGAACTAGTAGGATTCAACCCACTGCAGTTGCCAGTCACACCTAATAGAGATAGGCGTTAAAACCTCAAATAGTGTCACAAGTACAAAGGAGAAACGAAGTGGAACATATACGGGAAACAAATACACAAGGAACGCCACAAATCCTAAGGGGTCCGTAATGTCACCTCAGCAGTCATGTAGCTCTTTAAGGCCATGTAATAACATCATTCTTCTTTTTCTTCCCAAGACAGGATCCAGGTGGCCATGGGAAGGGTGGTGACACCTCTGCAAGCTGAAACGCTGTAAAACATTCCTCAGACACCCACCCAACACACACACACAATAAAGGGATCGTTTTCCTATGCGTACAGAGGTGATAGGGATGTGCAAATATTGTATGGTACTTTTTTCAAAAACCAATAACATAGCCTTATATTATGGAAATAGTGGTATGAGGTGGATCCTTTATAGGCCAGATAGCCTCAGATGTTGCATCGAATGATCTCAACAGGTCATTGCAAAGGGGACAAATGAGGCCCAAGGACACATACTGGCGATTTATCAATCGGTGCAGTTGATTCACATCTCAGATGTGACTAGGTTTCATCTTACAACTTATTGTTGCCATAATTGTCTCTTACCTGTACTTAGTGGCTGCCGAGAACGACTGACAAGCGTTCAACTAGCTGGGATGCAGCTAGTGTCATCAAAGCACAAAGCATAGCAAGTTAGAAGAAATAGGTTAAGGTTACGAAAAGGCTTAGGCTTACCCCAAATGTCACCTCCGTTCGTAGCTGTACTCCGTCCGTGTAGGCGCACAACAAGTCATCACACAGAGAGCACACTTGAAGCACAACTGCGCTGCCTGGAAGGCCGCAACGGACTGAATTGGAATCCCTCAAACAGCACACTAACTACATTCCGCTTTATGATGTCACAGTCAGCCCCTCGGAACACTGGTCCTCAACAATCTCAAACACCTTGGATACCAAAGCCAAACATTCTCGAATCACTCACATTCACAAATCAACCAGGGAGAAGAAGGCTGCCATGAATTGAATGCTGAAAAGCTAACCTCCTTCACAGAGCAACATCATAGGACTGGGAGTTTGTGTTCAACAGCAGGTTAGACTCTGCCACTTGTTCCCTTCAACTGCTTGCGTTCCCCTATTATCAAGGGCTTAGTTCCTCTATAGGCTACAGTGCAGATACTTCACATGCAGAGTACAACAACAAATAACAGAGGGCCTGTTACCACACCCTATAGGCTAGGAGTTGAACTTGGACCACAATGACATTGGTAGTAATTAGCCTGCAGCATAAATGACAGTGGAAATGGAAGTGCGACACATAGAGGAAAAGTCCTAATCCTAATCAAATAGACACATTTTTTTATTTATTTTTTTATTTCACCTTTATTTAACCAGGTAGGCAAGTTGAGAACAACTTCTCATTTACAATTGCGACCTAGCCAAGATAAAGCAAAGCAGTTTGACACATACAACGACACAGACTTACACATGGAGTAAAACAAACATACAGTCAATAATACAGTATAAACAAGTCTATATACCATGTGAGCAAATGAGGTGAGATAAGGGAGGTAAAGGTCAAAAAAAGGCCATGGTGGCAAAGTAAATACAATATAGCAAGTCAAACACTGGAATGGTAGATTTGCAAATGGAACAAATGTCCAAAGTAGCAATAAAAATAATGGGGTGCAAAGGAGCTAAATTAATTCATTCATTAAATACAGTAGGGAAAGAGGTAGTTGTTTGGCCTAAATTATAGGTGGGCTATGTACAGGTGCAGTAATCTGTGAGCTGCTCTGACAGTTGGTGCTTAAAGCTAGTGAGGGAGATAAGTGTTTCCAGTTTCACAGATTTTTCTACTTCCTTCCAGTCATTGGCAGCAGAGAACTGGAAGGAAGGAGAGGCGGCCAAAGAAAGATTTGGTTTTGGGGGTGACTAGAGAGATATACATACACCTGTTTAGCAGAAATGCTTGTGTTACTAGCTCCAACAGCACAGTCAAGTCTAACAAGTAAGATCGAACCATGTTCCAACATTCCACACAATACACCCAAATGGAATTGGAATACATCAATATATGGACGAGCCATGTCAGACAGTCCGTAGACTAACATACCTTACAATACAATACTTTATATATCCACATGACATGAGCTATGCAAACGACCTCCACGTTAGGAATGTGCCCAGTGATATCTAACAAAAACACACATGGCAAGACAGGAAGGAAGACATGCAGAAGTGCTCATGAAGAGGACACGAAGAAGACCGGAATCATCTCCAAGTGAACAATGTCAAAGGAATAGGTCAAGTCATATAGATAGGGAGGCATTTCACCGCCACCCACTGGACCACAAGTCATTTAGCCAACACTGGCTCATCATTCAAGCCACATAGGGAGGGATCTTAACACCACCTGCTGGATCAGAAGTGCCACTCACAATGGCCACACAGAGCATTTCTCCCTCAACCTGATGCAATTGTCACAACAAGTACGTGGTCAAAATCAAACATTAACTACCAACAGATCATCAAATAGGCAAACACATGCTCATGTAGAGTACCTCAAATTATACAGTTACTTTGTCACCAAACCTAATCTGTCATTCATCTACAAATACATGCTCTTCTAAAGCCACAATGCAATGTTCACATGGTAGATTTCAGTTCTTACAATCTATGTCACTATTACTTCATTTGACTGCTCTTAAATCATATTCACTTAACCCTTTTGTTCACCTGCTGATTTTCTGCTGGTTTGTCTCTTGCAGATTTGGACATCATGTGAATGTATGTTTCTCAAGTATCAAAAGAGGGTAAGTTACATTGACCTACTTTATGAAAAACGGAATGCTACTTTTCTCTCTAGCCTAGTGCACTCTTTATCTGTAAGCTCTCCTACTGGTGTAGGTAGCTCCAAAAAAAAAGCTCCAGATGCCATTACCCCATGTAGCCTATAGAACTTTATCTCGACGACCACATTTTACACCAATGCACCCCGAGAATCGGTTGGTGGTCGGGAATCAAGTGGATGATTCTGGGACCAATTACAGGAGGGGGTCTGTCTGTTGGATGAGGGGTGTACTGAACTGTGCCTATAGCATGTCAAGAATCCCTCCAACGGGAAATAGGCTTTGGCAAATGGCCAGGGGCGCTGTCCTTTTCAGCACCACGGAGCTCCGCTATTACCTGTCTCATGAGTGAAGATGCAACAGCAGACAATTCCTGCTCTTTGGTCCGGCAATTACACACTTTAGCCGTGTCATTGCTGCATTTAACTGGCAGCCTGTATTTAGGGCCTTTACTTTGTCTTATCATTTCGATTCCTCAGCAAATCTTCTTTTAAAAATGAACTAAATCCCACATCAGAAGTCGACTTCAAATCACGTCAAGGACACACGACTCGACTCAACGGAAGTCAGTAGTATCAAATATTCTCCACTGTGAAGGTGTCATGTGCTGAGCCATTTAGTTCCTTATGAAGCCTATTTACGAAGCCAATACAGCAATCAACACGTACCTGCCCGCATTGCTGATTGCTATTTTGTAATTGGTCAACTACTAATAGGGCAATCATCCCGGCTGCTTGTGTCCTGTTTCGTAACAGCTCTTTTGCAAGCCCTTGATGATTACATCTATTGATTCCTGCCGTCCTGATACCTTTTCTCTTCATTCTCTTAAGGGATCTCGGATCTAGTCTAAAGGACTAACAATGGGTATGGCATTGGAATATTCAATCGCACACTGAATTCATCCCACTAAATACATTCCTTTCATTTCTCCATTTATTCCACCATATCGAAACAACTTACCTATGCACTCACACAAACAAGCACAAAAGGGCGACTTAATAATATCACGTCTAATTGGGTGGCCTACAACATTTCCTGTACCTTCAACCAAAACGTTGGTACCACTTTTTTTCGACCACCTTTCACTTGCGCTGGACAGAGATATATCATTTGACTTTCAATAGCTTAGTCAGTCGCATGAATTATGGGGTGCACACAGCTAACGTTGTAATGATCGGATCAAAACATGGATTTTTTGGGCCATCGAGGAATGTCACATGGCCCAGAAATGATTGAATGGCCATTTTCACAAAGGAAAAGACATACTCTAGCATGTTACATTCCAAGAGCAATTGGATTCGAAAAAACACAACGTACCCCACTTGGGGACCCGAGGACCGAGTTTGGGAAACACTGGCCTGAAGATCAAATACCAATAGGGAGCAACTATGACGTGCTCACACGCTGACAGTACCCGCGTTTAACCACTAGATGGCCTCCGTGCTCCACGGTAAAACTTTTCCCCTCTCATCAGCGGCACTGCAACATGGGACTTTCAAAGTCAGTTGTTCTTAGCTACATAGTGACCATTTTCGCCACTTTTTGCCCTATATCATTACTATCACTCATTACTGCTACTGTATTTTTCCCCTCTTCTACTCTAGGCATACATCTAATCACATATAGAGAGCGTTATTGAAACGACTCAAGTCAGTTAAGAACAAACTCTTATTTACAATCACGGCCGGTGGTGATACAGCCTGGAATCGAACCACGGTCTGTAGGGACTCGAGAGCAGGGAACACTGTGGGAAAGGGGCGTGTACAAATGGAACAATTGTGCCTTTTTGACTGAAATATGGAGGTGGCTCTTAAAAGAGCCTTTGGGGGATTTTGGAGATCAGGTCATCGTTTATGCGCGCTCTCCGCGAATACGACGGGCCAGCTGGATGTCCTTGGGCATGATGGTCACCCTCTTGGCGTGGATGGCGCACAGGTTGGTGTCCTCGAACAGGCCGACCAGGTAAGCCTCGCTTGCTTCCTGCAGGGCCATCACTGCGGAACTCTGGAAGCGCAGGTCGGTCTTAAAGTCCTGGGCAATTTCTCGCACCAGGCGCTGGAAAGGCAGTTTGCGGATCAGCAGCTCAGTGGACTTCTGGTAACGACGGATCTCTCTAAGAGCCACGGTGCCGGGCCTGTAACGGTGAGGCTTCTTCACGCCGCCGGTGGCCGGGGCGCTCTTGCGCGCAGCCTTGGTGGCGAGCTGCTTCCTGGGTGCTTTGCCACCGGTGGATTTGCGAGCGGTTTGCTTGGTTCTGGCCATGGCGCTAGCTAGCTTCCTTCTTTCACAGTCGGAGTATAGCCTCCAAATGCCTATGTGAAGTTTATAAAGCCGGCAGCGGCGTCTGCTGATTGGTCACCATCTCCGCACCGCCCTGATTGGCCCGTTGCGGAGGCCTCCTCCGCCGCCCATTGGACGGGAGGCTCGGCCTCTCCGTGCCGCCCCAAAATGCAACCCCCTCCCTCGCCGAGGCGCGCTTGGGTCTTTTGTTAGGGCCGCGAGCAACGTTACACTTTACGCGCAATAATGCTCTCTCATTCTAGCCTAGTACTTGTTATTCTTCATTTTAGGCCTCATGTGGGCACTTGATACTGTGCCGTGTTTATGTGTGTATCTAACAAACGCGCCAAATAGTTGGCCAGGCATACAAAGGACACTTTGCGCTTTTGCTGAGCTAGGTGGTTGGCTCTTAAAAGAGCCTTTGGGGGTTGAGTAGTCAAGTTGCAGCCGCACCAGCGATTTTACTTGGCTTTGACGGCCTTCTCAGTCTTCTTGGGGAGCAGCACTGCCTGGATGTTGGGCAGAACACCACCCTGAGCGATGGTCACGCCGCCAAGCAGTTTGTTCAGCTCCTCGTCGTTACGGACTGCCAGCTGCAGGTGACGGGGGATGATACGAGTCTTCTTGTTGTCACGGGCAGCGTTTCCGGCCAACTCCAGGATCTCAGCAGTCAGGTACTCGAGCACTGCGGCCAGGTAGACTGGTGCGCCAGCGCCCACACGCTCGGCGTAGTTGCCTTTGCGCAGCAGCCTGTGCACACGGCCCACGGGGAACTGGAGCCCGGCACGGGATGAACGTGTCTTTGCCTTCGCCCTGGCCTTGCCTCCGGTTTTGCCTCTTCCGCTCATATTGGTAGCTTCAGTATGTCACAGAAAGTCTCAATGAGGCGCTGGCCACCTCGAGAGCCTTACTTATACCTCGCCACAAGAGGCATCGATTGGCCACTGGACCGGTGTGCCCTTATCCAATTGGAGTGAGGGAGAGACAGACAGTCAGCCCTAAGCCCGCCCGCCCGCCCGCAGGCAGCAGAGTGACAAGGGCTAGGCTACTCTGTTTCCCTCCGACTTTTGTTACTTTTTCTCATTGGCGGGAGCGCCAAAGTGACAACTCAAATCACTGAAACATGTATCAATCAATTCGAGAGTGGCTCATAATACAAATGGCTGCTGTCCAACACACTATAGTATGTATTCCTCTTATTATCAGGATCAATGTGACATGCGAATTCTAACACATATCACACCAATGTTGACTGGTGAGGGTGCTGCACTCTTGAGTGACAAATGTAAAGCCATTTAGCCACTCGAACATGTGGTGCGTAAAGTCATTCATTTCATATCTTTTGCACCACAGGTAGGTAGGTAGGTAGGTAGGTAGGTAGGACGTACATGGAATGACATGCGCTTTTATGGAAAGAGGTGGGTGGCTCTTAAAAGAGCCTTTTGTGGTAACAACATGTGTCGAGTAGAAAGAACACTGTTTGGAATAGGTTTACTTCTTCTTGGGGGCTGCCTTCTTGGCCTTGGCTGCCTTGGGCTTGGCGCCTTTGGGCTTCACTGCCTTGGTAGCCTTCTTGGGGCTCTTGGCCGCTTTCTTGGCCGCTGCGGCGGGCTTCTTCACCTTCTTTGGGCTCTTGGCGGCCTTTTTGGGTGTAGCGGGCTTCTTGGCCTTCTTGGGGGACTTCTTTGCGGCCACGGCCTTCTTGGCTGCTACCTTCTTGGGCTTCTTGGCGGCGGCGGGCTTCTTGGCGGCCACCTTCTTAGCTTTGGGGGCTGCGGCTTTCTTGGCGGGCTTCTTTGCCTCGACGGCCTTCTTGTTGAGCTTGAAGGAGCCGGAGGCACCGGTGCCCTTGGTCTGGACCAGGGTGCCCTTGGTGACGAGGCTCTTGACGGCGATCTTGACACGGGAGTTGTTCTTCTCCACGTCGTAGCCGCCTGCCGCCAGAGACTTCTTGAGCGCGGCCAGGGACACGCCGCTCCTCTCCTTGGAGGCGGACACCGCCTTGACGATGAGCTCGCCTACGCTGGGTCCCGCTTTCTTGGGCTTGGCTGCTGCCTTCTTCTTGGGTGCCTTGGCCGGCGCGGCGGCGGCGGGTGCTGGTGCGACTTCTGCCATGTCTGTCGTTCGGTCCGGTAAACACACACACTTACAACACTACGGTAGTCTGTGAGGAGGAGTACTTTGCTGTAGACGCTGCTCTGCGCTATTGAAGCTCTACACCGTGCAGGGGGCTGGCCTTAAACGCGACATGAGAACCATGTAGACTCAAGCCACCCAGCTCGGCTTCTCCGGGCTGGCCAAATGCTCTTTCACTTGTGTTTTCTGGTCGCCAATATCGGGCCAAAAGTCACCGACGGAGCCGTGTTTTTGGCCCAAAAGCGAACGGCCCAGCGAGCAGACTTGTGTCCGTTCAGAATAAAGTCATGTGGGCTGCAGAAGCCCCGTGCATTTTGCTGCGACTCGCTCAAAACCTCACCGTTCGACTGTCGGGTGGAGCGGTGCGCACTGCTTTTCCTGTGCTATTTGTCTCCTAAATGGCCTAAAAGTGCATCCGATTGCGAGCACCATTGATTGTGGAGTGAGCCGAGATGTCTGGCAAGGGAATCAAATGGTTTGGCGTCCCCTGATGTGCTCCTTGGTGTTTTAAAGGAGAGCTCTTTTGGGGACCTTAAAACACATGCACTTGTGAGGCCTGGCTGAGACTAGTTTCACCTTGTATTCGTCATGTGTCCAGGAGGCACAGGAAATAATACACTGTGTGTGATGTTTTATTAGTCCTTTAGTTGGATTTGGAGCCTGCTCTTTGTGCACAGTGTGTGTTTTTTTCTTCTGCTAGGTGGTCTCTCTCTCTGTGTGTCTCTTTCAAAAGCAGATGAGGTGAGGGCCAAAGTAGTTGAGCTCACTCAGCTCGTCTGTCTGTGAACAGGCCGAGATAGGCTTTTGTGCCCTTCTCTCTCGCAGTCCTTCCTCGCTTGACTCCGCAGCGTGACTCGTGCCGGTCTTTGTGTCTGTGGGTCTTGGTGTCTGGCTGTGCGGCCGGCGCCCCATGTGCTTGTTCGCCCTGATATAGGCCGAGAGAAAGAGAGAGAGAGATTTGGAGGCTCTTCTTCTCCTCCTCCTCCCCCCCCTCTTGTACAGGTGGAACGGCTAGTTTCAATCGGTGACGTCACTTGCTCGGAGACTGTTCTTCATGTGTGCAGAGGGTCCCTGCTACGGCCTAAAGTGATACAGGCTCCAGTCATTGGACTCCCCCTCACTGTGTTCTACTGGCATGCACACATTCCTACCCTGTTCATGTCAGCATCCTTTATCCCCCCCCCTCCCCACAATTGGACACATGTCCTCCACACACACACACACACACACATGGATTTGCTTTTTTCACTGACAGGGTGGGTGGCTCTTAAAAGAGCCTTTGGGTTACTACAGCACTCCAAATGCGCTGTTTATTTGGAGCTGGTGTACTTGGTCACGGCCTTGGTGCCCTCGGACACTGCGTGCTTGGCCAGCTCTCCGGGGAGCAGCAGGCGCACTGCGGTCTGGATCTCCCTGGAGGTGATGGTGGAACGCTTGTTGTAGTGGGCCAGGCGAGACGACTCTCCGGCGATACGCTCGAAGATGTCGTTCACGAACGAGTTCATGATTCCCATGGCCTTGGAGGAGATGCCGGTATCGGGGTGGACCTGCTTCAGGACTTTGTACACGTAAATGGCGTAGCTCTCCTTCCTCGACTTTCGGCGTTTCTTGCCGCCTTTCCCTGCGGTCTTGGTGACGGCTTTCTTGGAGCCCTTCTTGGGCGCGGACTTTGCTGGCTCGGGCATGATGCTGATGTCTCGTTGCTTCTCACAAACGAATGAGGGGGTGGAGAGCCCTTTCCGTCTTATGAAGACGAAGCTAAGCTAATTCGCCGGCCGTGGACACACCCCTGCTTTCTCATAGGCGCCCCTGCCATTTGCCCAGTGGAGCTGAGCGCGCATAAGAGCCTTCCACTCAGAGGCTTGCTTCCCTAACAAAGACCTGTCCCCCCCCCCCCTTATTCCATAGCCTATGCTCTGTCACTGGTGGGGAATGGTGTGTTTCAAAAAAAGATCCATGCAATGGCCAGACATAAGGCACCCCTTTTTGGACTTGGTGGGGATTTCCCAGGCGTGGTGCCTTTATTTCAGGTGTCTCGTAATACGACTGTACGCAAAGCCTGCACTGAACATAGCCTCCTGTCATGAACACTCCCTCCCCGTCCACTCAGAGTGGCTCGTGGTTTAATACGACTGTACTGAACATAGCCTCCTGTCATTTAACACTCCCTCCCTGTCCACTCAAGAGTGGCTCATGGTTTCCTACAATGGATTTGGCCCTTTTGAAGCGGATGTGGGTGGCTCTTAAAAGAGCCTTTGGGTTCAAGTCGGGATGTTGACGTTCCGAAAAGAGTGCGTTTAACCGCCGAAACCGTACAGGGTGCGTCCCTGGCGTTTCAGAGCGTAGACCACGTCCATGGCCGTAACGGTCTTCCTCTTGGCGTGCTCGGTGTAGGTGACGGAGTCACGGATCACGTTCTCAAGGAACACCTTCAGGACACCGCGGGTCTCCTCGTAGATCAGGCCGGAGATACGCTTCACGCCGCCACGGCGAGCCAGACGGCGAATGGCGGGCTTGGTGATTCCCTGGATGTTATCGCGGAGAACCTTACGGTGACGCTTGGCGCCTCCTTTTCCGAGTCCCTTGCCGCCTTTACCTCTTCCAGACATCGTGTGTTCGCTAGTCTATGATATCCAAGATGGCGTAGCAGTAAGTCGTCCTGTCGTGTCGTGTCCCTGTATATTTTGTTTATATTTTGTTTATTTTTCGTTTTTTACATATTTTTCGTTTTTTTTACATATTTTTCGTTTTTTACATAGCTATCCCTTTAAAAACATTTTGCTAAACCTAAGC
Organism: Oncorhynchus kisutch; assembly: GCF_002021735.2. NCBI lineage: Eukaryota > Metazoa > Chordata > Actinopteri > Salmoniformes > Salmonidae > Oncorhynchus > Oncorhynchus kisutch. The sequence goes on from NW_022264023.1 coordinate 16,304, forward strand.
TTCCAAATACGCTGGATCTTCACAACTAGCTATCTAGCTAAACCGCAACCCCGGATGATTACCCCTGGCTAGCGTTTCCACCCACTTAGCTTGAAGCTAGCCCGGCCTGCGCTACCACCGTAGCATACTCCTGAGCTACAATACCCGGGCCCACGACCGGTCTATCGATGTCACCGCATGAAGAGGAATAAACAGACTCACCCCATCGCGACGTCCCCCAAAGGCTAACTCTCTAGCCCTCGCTATCTCCCTGCTTGCTAATTCGGCCTGCTAACTGCTAGCTTGTCCAGCTCCGGTCCGCTAACTGCTACCTTGTCTAGCCCGGGCCTACAAACTGTTAGCTTGTTAGCACAGGCCTGCTAACCGCCTGAATCGCCGCGTCCCAAACGCCCACCGGACCCATATTTACTTTCTATCTCTTTTGACTTTTAATTTGTTTATACCTTCCGGAAACCTGCCTCACCCAATGTGATACGGAATCGCTATTATTTTTTATTTATTTTTAGAACACACTCAAGAACCTCCAGAAGCTAACCAGCTAACTAGCTACAAGCTATTTAGTCATTGTTCGTTTTTTTTAACCTGGATAACACTCGCCAGTCCAGCTTCCCTTCCCCATCCACCGCTGCCCCCTGGACACTGATCTCTTGGCTACATAGCTGATGCACGCTGGACTGTCCATAAATCACGGTACTCCATTCTGCTTGTTTGTTTTATCTGTTGGCCCCGTTGCCTAGTCTACGCCATTTTACCTGCTGTTGTTGTGCTAGCTGATTAGCTGTTGTCTCACCTACTGTTTTAGCTAGCTTTCCCAATTCAACACCTGTGATTACTGTATGCCTCGCTGTATGTCTCTCTCAAATGTCAATATGCCTTGTATACTGTTGTTCAGGTTAGTTATCATTGTTTTAGTTCACAATGGAGCCCCTAGTTCCACTCTTCATACCCCTGATAACTCCTTTGTCCCACCTCCCACACATGCGGTGACCTCACCCATTACTACCAGCATGTCCAGAGATACAACCTCTCTCATCATCACCCAGTGCCTGGGCTTACCTCCGCTGTACCCGCACCCCACCATACCCCTGTCTGCGCATTATGCCCTGAATATATTCTACCATGCCCAGAAACCTGCTCCTCTTATTCTCTGTCCCCAACGCTCTAGGCGACCAGTTTTGATAGCCTTTAGCCGCACCCTCATACTACTCCTTCTCTGTTCCGCGGGTGATGTGGAGGTAAACCCAGGCCCTGCATGTCCCCAGGCACCCTCATTTGTTGACTTCTGTGTTCGAAAAAGCCTTGGTTTCATGCATGTCAACATCAGAAGCCTCCTCCCTAAGTTTGTCTTACTCACTGCTTTAGCACACTCTGCTAACCCTGATGTCCTTGCTGTGTCTGAATCCTGGCTCAGGAAGGCCACCAAAAATTCAGAGATTTCCATACCCAACTATAACATCTTCCGTCAAGATAGAACTGCCAAAGGGGGAGGAGTTGCAGTTTACTGCAGAGATGGCCTGCAAAGTAATGTCATACTTTCCAGGTCCATACCCAAACAGTTCGAACTACTAATTTTGAAAATTACTCTCTCCAGAAATAAGTCTCTCACGGTTGCCGCCTGCTACCGACCCCCCTCAGCTCCCAGCTGTGCCCTGGACACCATTTGTGAATTGATCGCCCCCCATCTAGCTTCAGAGTTTGTTCTGTTAGGTGACCTAAACTGGGATATGCTTAACACCCCGCCAGTCCTACAATCTAAGCTAGATGCCCTCAATCTCACACAAATCATCAAGGAACCCACCAGGTACAACCCTAACTCGGTAAACAAGGGCACCCTCATAGACGTCATCCTGACCAACTGGCCCTCCAAATACACCTCCGCTGTCTTCAACCAGGATCTCAGCGATCACTGCCTCATTGCCTGTATCCGCTACGGAGCCGCAGTCAAACGACCACCCCTCATCACTGTCAAACGCTCCCTAAAACACTTCTGTGAGCAGGCCTTTCTAATCGACCTGGCCCGGGTATCCTGGAAGGACATTGACCTCATCCCGTCAGTTGAGGATGCCTGGTCATTCTTTAAAAGTAACTTCCTCACCATTTTAGATAAGCATGCTCCGTTCAAAAAATGCAGAACTAAGAACAGATACAGCCCTTGGTTCACCCCAGACCTGACTGCCCTCGACCAGCACAAAAACATCCTGTGGCGGACTGCAATAGCATCGAATAGTCCCCGTGATATGCAACTGTTCAGGGAAGTCCGGAACCAATACACGCAGTCAGTCAGGAAAGCTAAGGCCAGCTTCTTCAGGCAGAAGTTTGCATCCTGTAGCTCCAACTCCAAAAAGTTCTGGGACACTGTGAAGTCCATGGAGAACAAGAGCACCTCCTCCCAGCTGCCCACTGCACTGAGGCTAGGTAACACGGTCACCACTGATAAATCCATGATTATCGAAAACTTCAATAAGCATTTCTCAACGGCTGGCCATGCCTTCCGCCTGGCTACTTCAACCTCGGCCAACAGCTCCGCCCCCCCCGCAGCTCCTCGCCCAAGCCTCTCCAGGTTCTCCTTTACCCAAATCCAGATAGCAGATGTTCTGAAAGAGCTGCAAAACCTGGACCCGTACAAATCAGCTGGGCTTGACAATCTGGACCCTCTATTTCTGAAACTATCTGCCACCATTGTCGCAACCCCTATTACCAGCCTGTTCAACCTCTCTTTCATCTCGTCTGAGATCCCCAAGGATTGGAAAGCTGCCGCAGTCATCCCCCTCTTCAAAGGGGGAGACACCCTGGACCCAAACTGTTACAGACCTATATCCATCCTGCCCTGCCTATCTAAGGTCTTCGAAAGCCAAGTCAACAAACAGGTCACTGACCATCTCGAATCCCACCGTACCTTCTCCGCTGTGCAATCTGGTTTCCGAGCCGGTCATGGGTGCACCTCAGCCACACTCAAGGTACTAAACGACATCATAACCGCCATCGATAAAAGACAGTACTGTGCAGCCGTCTTCATCGACCTTGCCAAGGCTTTCGACTCTGTCAATCACCATATTCTTATCGGCAGACTCAGTAGCCTCGGTTTTTCGGATGACTGCCTTGCCTGGTTCACCAATTACTTTGCAGACAGAGTTCAGTGTGTCAAATCGGAGGGCATGCTGTCCGGTCCTCTGGCAGTCTCTATGGGGGTGCCACAGGGTTCAATTCTCGGGCCGACTCTTTTCTCTGTGTATATCAATGATGTTGCTCTTGCTGCGGGCGATTCCCTGATCCACCTCTACGCAGACGACACCATTCTATATACTTTCGGCCCGTCTTTGGACACTGTGCTATCTAACCTCCAAACAAGCTTCAATGCCATACAACACTCCTTCCGTGGCCTCCAACTGCTCTTAAACGCTAGTAAAACCAAATGCATGCTTTTCAACCGGTCGCTGCCTGCACCTGCATGCCCGACTAGCATCACCACCCTGGATGGTTCCGACCTAGAATATGTGGACGTCTATAAGTACCTAGGTGTCTGGCTAGACTGCAAACTCTCCTTCCAGACTCATATCAAACATCTCCAATCGAAAATCAAATCAAGAGTCGGCTTTCTATTCCGCAACAAAGCCTCCTTCACTCAAGCCGCCAAGCTTACCCTAGTAAAACTGACTATCCTACCGATCCTCGACTTCGGCGATGTCATCTACAAAATGGCTTCCAACACTCTACTCAGCAAACTGGATGCAGTCTATCACAGTGCCATCCGTTTTGTCACTAAAGCACCTTATACTACCCACCACTGCGACTTGTATGCTCTAGTCGGCTGGCCCTCGCTACATATTCGTCGCCAGACCCACTGGCTCCAGGTCATCTACAAGTCTATGCTAGGTAAAGCTCCGCCTTATCTCAGCTCACTGGTCACGATGGCAACACCCATCCGTAGCACGCGCTCCAGCAGGTGTATCTCACTGATCATCCCTAAAGCCAACACCTCATTTGGCCGCCTTTCGTTCCAGTACTCTGCTGCCTGTGACTGGAACGAATTGCAAAAATCGCTGAAGTTGGAGACTTTTATCTCCCTCACCAACTTCAAACATCAGCTATCTGAGCAGCTAACCGATCGCTGCAGCTGTACATAGTCTATTGGTAAATAGCCCACCCTTTTCACCTACCTCATCCCCGTACTGTTTTTATTTATTTACTTTTCTGCTCTTCTGCACACCAATATCTCTACCTGTACATGACCATCTGATCTTTTATCACTCCAGTGTTAATCTGCAAAATTGTAATTATTTGCCTACCTCCTCATGCCTTTTGCACACATTGTATATAGACCCCCCCTTCGTTTTCTACTGTGTTATTGACTTGTTAATTGTTTACTCCATGTGTAACTCTTTGTTGTATGCTCACACTGCTATGCTTTATCTTGGCCAGGTCGCAGTTGCAAATGAGAACTTGTTCTCAACTAGCCTACCTGGTTAAATAAAGGTGAAATAAAAATAAAAAATAAAAATAAAAAAAGTGAATGAATGACGCAATTTTTGGGGCTTGGTGCTCTTATTATCTGCGTTTGGTGGACCTGATTGAAGCCAGTGGCACAGAAAGCGCGCGCTTTTGCCTGGCCTCTGCTGCAAAGGGGAGGGCGTTCGTTCTAGGGAACTATGGAGGAAGAAGAAATGAAAGCTACTTACATGCGCGGGAAACACACTCAAATACTGAGCTATGTTGAACACAAGGCCCAACTGTGACAACTGGGGGATCCACTACTAATCTGTGTCCCACTCTTCACATTGATTGGTGTTGTTCTTCTTGTTGTTGTTGTTGTTGTTGTTGTTGCACCTGATTCAACTCTTTCAATCAGCTGTGCCTCTCCAGCGCTACAACAAAAATGGCTACTCTACCCCTGCCTGGAGTTGGGAAACACTGAACTAGTAGGATTCAACCCACTGCAGTTGCCAGTCACACCTAATAGAGATAGGCGTTAAAACCTCAAATAGTGTCACAAGTACAAAGGAGAAACGAAGTGGAACATATACGGGAAACAAATACACAAGGAACGCCACAAATCCTAAGGGGTCCGTAATGTCACCTCAGCAGTCATGTAGCTCTTTAAGGCCATGTAATAACATCATTCTTCTTTTTCTTCCCAAGACAGGATCCAGGTGGCCATGGGAAGGGTGGTGACACCTCTGCAAGCTGAAACGCTGTAAAACATTCCTCAGACACCCACCCAACACACACACACAATAAAGGGATCGTTTTCCTATGCGTACAGAGGTGATAGGGATGTGCAAATATTGTATGGTACTTTTTTCAAAAACCAATAACATAGCCTTATATTATGGAAATAGTGGTATGAGGTGGATCCTTTATAGGCCAGATAGCCTCAGATGTTGCATCGAATGATCTCAACAGGTCATTTCAAAGGGGACAAATGAGGCCCAAGGACACATACTGGCGATTTATCAATCGGTGCAGTTGATTCACATCTCAGATGTGACTAGGTTTCATCTTACAACTTATTGTTGCCATAATTGTCTCTTACCTGTACTTAGTGGCTGCCGAGAACGACTGACAAGCGTTCAACTAGCTGGGATGCAGCTAGTGTCATCAAAGCACAAAGCATAGCAAGTTAGAAGAAATAGGTTAAGGTTACGAAAAGGCTTAGGCTTACCCCAAATGTCACCTCCGTTCGTAGCTGTACTCCGTCCGTGTAGGCGCACAACAAGTCATCACACAGAGAGCACACTTGAAGCACAACTGCGCTGCCTGGAAGGCCGCAACGGACTGAATTGGAATCCCTCAAACAGCACACTAACTACATTCCGCTTTATGATGTCACAGTCAGCCCCTCGGAACACTGGTCCTCAACAATCTCAAACACCTTGGATACCAAAGCCAAACATTCTCGAATCACTCACATTCACAAATCAACCAGGGAGAAGAAGGCTGCCATGAATTGAATGCTGAAAAGCTAACCTCCTTCACAGAGCAACATCATAGGACTGGGAGTTTGTGTTCAACAGCAGGTTAGACTCTGCCACTTGTTCCCTTCAACTGCTTGCGTTCCCCTATTATCAAGGGCTTAGTTCCTCTATAGGCTACAGTGCAGATACTTCACATGCAGAGTACAACAACAAATAACAGAGGGCCTGTTACCACACCCTATAGGCTAGGAGTTGAACTTGGACCACAATGACATTGGTAGTAATTAGCCTGCAGCATAAATGACAGTGGAAATGGAAGTGCGACACATAGAGGAAAAGTCCTAATCCTAATCAAATAGACACATTTTTTATTTATTTTTTTATTTCACCTTTATTTAACCAGGTAGGCAAGTTGAGAACAACTTCTCATTTACAATTGCGACCTAGCCAAGATAAAGCAAAGCAGTTTGACACATACAACGACACAGACTTACACATGGAGTAAAACAAACATACAGTCAATAATACAGTATAAACAAGTCTATATACCATGTGAGCAAATGAGGTGAGATAAGGGAGGTAAAGGTCAAAAAAAGGCCATGGTGGCAAAGTAAATACAATATAGCAAGTCAAACACTGGAATGGTAGATTTGCAAATGGAAGAAATGTCCAAAGTAGCAATAAAAATAATGGGGTGCAAAGGAGCTAAATTAATTCATTCATTAAATACAGTAGGGAAAGAGGTAGTTGTTTGGCCTAAATTATAGGTGGGCTATGTACAGGTGCAGTAATCTGTGAGCTGCTCTGACAGTTGGTGCTTAAAGCTAGTGAGGGAGATAAGTGTTTCCAGTTTCACAGATTTTTCTACTTCCTTCCAGTCATTGGCAGCAGAGAACTGGAAGGAAGGAGAGGCGGCCAAAGAAAGATTTGGTTTTGGGGGTGACTAGAGAGATATACATACACCTGTTTAGCAGAAATGCTTGTGTTACTAGCTCCAACAGCACAGTCAAGTCTAACAAGTAAGATCGAACCATGTTCCAACATTCCACACAATACACCCAAATGGAATTGGAATACATCAATATATGGACGAGCCATGTCAGACAGTCCGTAGACTAACATACCTTACAATACAATACTTTATATATCCACATGACATGAGCTATGCAAACGACCTCCACGTTAGGAATGTGCCCAGTGATATCTAACAAAAACACACATGGCAAGACAGGAAGGAAGACATGCAGAAGTGCTCATGAAGAGGACACGAAGAAGACCGGAATCATCTCCAAGTGAACAATGTCAAAGGAATAGGTCAAGTCATATAGATAGGGAGGCATTTCACCGCCACCCACTGGACCACAAGTCATTTAGCCAACACTGGCTCATCATTCAAGCCACATAGGGAGGGATCTTAACACCACCTGCTGGATCAGAAGTGCCACTCACAATGGCCACACAGAGCATTTCTCCCTCAACCTGATGCAATTGTCACAACAAGTACGTGGTCAAAATCAAACATTAACTACCAACAGATCATCAAATAGGCAAACACATGCTCATGTAGAGTACCTCAAATTATACAGTTACTTTGTCACCAAACCTAATCTGTCATTCATCTACAAATACATGCTCTTCTAAAGCCACAATGCAATGTTCACATGGTAGATTTCAGTTCTTACAATCTATGTCACTATTACTTCATTTGACTGCTCTTAAATCATATTCACTTAACCCTTTTGTTCACCTGCTGATTTTCTGCTGGTTTGTCTCTTGCAGATTTGGACATCATGTGAATGTATGTTTCTCAAGTATCAAAAGAGGGTAAGTTACATTGACCTACTTTATGAAAAACGGAATGCTACTTTTCTCTCTAGCCTAGTGCACTCTTTATCTGTAAGCTCTCCTACTGGTGTAGGTAGCTCCAAAAAAAAAGCTCCAGATGCCATTACCCCATGTAGCCTATAGAACTTTATCTCGACGACCACATTTTACACCAATGCACCCCGAGAATCGGTTGGTGGTCGGGAATCAAGTGGATGATTCTGGGACCAATTACAGGAGGGGGTCTGTCTGTTGGATGAGGGGTGTACTGAACTGTGCCTATAGCATGTCAAGAATCCCTCCAACGGGAAATAGGCTTTGGCAAATGGCCAGGGGCGCTGTCCTTTTCAGCACCACGGAGCTCCGCTATTACCTGTCTCATGAGTGAAGATGCAACAGCAGACAATTCCTGCTCTTTGGTCCGGCAATTACACACTTTAGCCGTGTCATTGCTGCATTTAACTGGCAGCCTGTATTTAGGGCCTTTACTTTGTCTTATCATTTCGATTCCTCAGCAAATCTTCTTTTAAAAATGAACTAAATCCCACATCAGAAGTCGACTTCAAATCACGTCAAGGACACACGACTCGACTCAACGGAAGTCAGTAGTATCAAATATTCTCCACTGTGAAGGTGTCATGTGCTGAGCCATTTAGTTCCTTATGAAGCCTATTTACGAAGCCAATACAGCAATCAACACGTACCTGCCCGCATTGCTGATTGCTATTTTGTAATTGGTCAACTACTAATAGGGCAATCATCCCGGCTGCTTGTGTCCTGTTTCGTAACAGCTCTTTTGCAAGCCCTTGATGATTACATCTATTGATTCCTGCCGTCCTGATACCTTTTCTCTTCATTCTCTTAAGGGATCTCGGATCTAGTCTAAAGGACTAACAATGGGTATGGCATTGGAATATTCAATCGCACACTGAATTCATCCCACTAAATACATTCCTTTCATTTCTCCATTTATTCCACCATATCGAAACAACTTACCTATGCACTCACACAAACAAGCACAAAAGGGCGACTTAATAATATCACGTCTAATTGGGTGGCCTACAACATTTCCTGTACCTTCAACCAAAACGTTGGTACCACTTTTTTTCGACCACCTTTCACTTGCGCTGGACAGAGATATATCATTTGACTTTCAATAGCTTAGTCAGTCGCATGAATTATGGGGTGCACACAGCTAACGTTGTAATGATCGGATCAAAACATGGATTTTTTGGGCCATCGAGGAATGTCACATGGCCCAGAAATGATTGAATGGCCATTTTCACAAAGGAAAAGACATACTCTAGCATGTTACATTCCAAGAGCAATTGGATTCGAAAAAACACAACGTGCCCCACTTGGGGACCCGAGGACCGAGTTTGGGAAACACTGGCCTGAAGATCAAATACCAATAGGGAGCAACTATGACGTGCTCACACGCTGACAGTACCCGCGTTTAACCACTAGATGGCCTCCGTGCTCCACGGTAAAACTTTTCCCCTCTCAACCCCTCTCAACCTTTCAAAGTCAGTTGTTCTTAGCTACATAGTGACCATTTTCGCCACTTTTTGCCCTATATCATTACTATCACTCATTACTGCTACTGTATTTTTCCCCTCTTCTACTCTAGGCATACATCTAATCACATATAGAGAGCGTTATTGAAACGACTCAAGTCAGTTAAGAACAAACTCTTATTTACAATCACGGCCGGTGGTGATACAGCCTGGAATCGAACCACGGTCTGTAGGGACTCGAGAGCAGGGAACACTGTGGGAAAGGGGCGTGTACAAATGGAACAATTGTGCCTTTTTGACTGAAATATGGAGGTGGCTCTGAACAAGCGTTCAACTAGCTGGGATGCAGCTAGTGTCATCAAAGCACAAAGCATAGCAAGTTAGAAGAAATAGGTTAAGGTTACGAAAAGGCTTAGGCTTACCCCAAATGTCACCTCCGTTCGTAGCTGTACTCCGTCCGTGTAGGCGCACAACAAGTCATCACACAGAGAGCACACTTGAAGCACAACTGCGCTGCCTGGAAGGCCGCAACGGACTGAATTGGAATCCCTCAAACAGCACACTAACTACATTCCGCTTTATGATGTCACAGTCAGCCCCTCGGAACACTGGTCCTCAACAATCTCAAACACCTTGGATACCAAAGCCAAACATTCTCGAATCACTCACATTCACAAATCAACCAGGGAGAAGAAGGCTGCCATGAATTGAATGCTGAAAAGCTAACCTCCTTCACAGAGCAACATCATAGGACTGGGAGTTTGTGTTCAACAGCAGGTTAGACTCTGCCACTTGTTCCCTTCAACTGCTTGCGTTCCCCTATTATCAAGGGCTTAGTTCCTCTATAGGCTACAGTGCAGATACTTCACATGCAGAGTACAACAACAAATAACAGAGGGCCTGTTACCACACCCTATAGGCTAGGAGTTGAACTTGGACCACAATGACATTGGTAGTAATTAGCCTGCAGCATAAATGACAGTGGAAATGGAAGTGCGACACATAGAGGAAAAGTCCTAATCCTAATCAAATAGACACATTTTTTTATTTATTTTTTTATTTCACCTTTATTTAACCAGGTAGGCAAGTTGAGAACAACTTCTCATTTACAATTGCGACCTAGCCAAGATAAAGCAAAGCAGTTTGACACATACAACGACACAGACTTACACATGGAGTAAAACAAACATACAGTCAATAATACAGTATAAACAAGTCTATATACCATGTGAGCAAATGAGGTGAGATAAGGGAGGTAAAGGTCAAAAAAAGGCCATGGTGGCAAAGTAAATACAATATAGCAAGTCAAACACTGGAATGGTAGATTTGCAAATGGAAGAAATGTCCAAAGTAGCAATAAAAATAATGGGGTGCAAAGGAGCTAAATTAATTCATTCATTAAATACAGTAGGGAAAGAGGTAGTTGTTTGGCCTAAATTATAGGTGGGCTATGTACAGGTGCAGTAATCTGTGAGCTGCTCTGACAGTTGGTGCTTAAAGCTAGTGAGGGAGATAAGTGTTTCCAGTTTCACAGATTTTTCTACTTCCTTCCAGTCATTGGCAGCAGAGAACTGGAAGGAAGGAGAGGCGGCCAAAGAAAGATTTGGTTTTGGGGGTGACTAGAGAGATATACATACACCTGTTTAGCAGAAATGCTTGTGTTACTAGCTCCAACAGCACAGTCAAGTCTAACAAGTAAGATCGAACCATGTTCCAACATTCCACACAATACACCCAAATGGAATTGGAATACATCAATATATGGACGAGCCATGTCAGACAGTCCGTAGACTAACATACCTTACAATACAATACTTTATATATCCACATGACATGAGCTATGCAAACGACCTCCACGTTAGGAATGTGCCCAGTGATATCTAACAAAAACACACATGGCAAGACAGGAAGGAAGACATGCAGAAGTGCTCATGAAGAGGACACGAAGAAGACCGGAATCATCTCCAAGTGAACAATGTCAAAGGAATAGGTCAAGTCATATAGATAGGGAGGCATTTCACCGCCACCCACTGGACCACAAGTCATTTAGCCAACACTGGCTCATCATTCAAGCCACATAGGGAGGGATCTTAACACCACCTGCTGGATCAGAAGTGCCACTCACAATGGCCACACAGAGCATTTCTCCCTCAACCTGATGCAATTGTCACAACAAGTACGTGGTCAAAATCAAACATTAACTACCAACAGATCATCAAATAGGCAAACACATGCTCATGTAGAGTACCTCAAATTATACAGTTACTTTGTCACCAAACCTAATCTGTCATTCATCTACAAATACATGCTCTTCTAAAGCCACAATGCAATGTTCACATGGTAGATTTCAGTTCTTACAATCTATGTCACTATTACTTCATTTGACTGCTCTTAAATCATATTCACTTAACCCTTTTGTTCACCTGCTGATTTTCTGCTGGTTTGTCTCTTGCAGATTTGGACATCATGTGAATGTATGTTTCTCAAGTATCAAAAGAGGGTAAGTTACATTGACCTACTTTATGAAAAACGGAATGCTACTTTTCTCTCTAGCCTAGTGCACTCTTTATCTGTAAGCTCTCCTACTGGTGTAGGTAGCTCCAAAAAAAAAGCTCCAGATGCCATTACCCCATGTAGCCTATAGAACTTTATCTCGACGACCACATTTTACACCAATGCACCCCGAGAATCGGTTGGTGGTCGGGAATCAAGTGGATGATTCTGGGACCAATTACAGGAGGGGGTCTGTCTGTTGGATGAGGGGTGTACTGAACTGTGCCTATAGCATGTCAAGAATCCCTCCAACGGGAAATAGGCTTTGGCAAATGGCCAGGGGCGCTGTCCTTTTCAGCACCACGGAGCTCCGCTATTACCTGTCTCATGAGTGAAGATGCAACAGCAGACAATTCCTGCTCTTTGGTCCGGCAATTACACACTTTAGCCGTGTCATTGCTGCATTTAACTGGCAGCCTGTATTTAGGGCCTTTACTTTGTCTTATCATTTCGATTCCTCAGCAAATCTTCTTTTAAAAATGAACTAAATCCCACATCAGAAGTCGACTTCAAATCACGTCAAGGACACACGACTCGACTCAACGGAAGTCAGTAGTATCAAATATTCTCCACTGTGAAGGTGTCATGTGCTGAGCCATTTAGTTCCTTATGAAGCCTATTTACGAAGCCAATACAGCAATCAACACGTACCTGCCCGCATTGCTGATTGCTATTTTGTAATTGGTCAACTACTAATAGGGCAATCATCCCGGCTGCTTGTGTCCTGTTTCGTAACAGCTCTTTTGCAAGCCCTTGATGATTACATCTATTGATTCCTGCCGTCCTGATACCTTTTCTCTTCATTCTCTTAAGGGATCTCGGATCTAGTCTAAAGGACTAACAATGGGTATGGCATTGGAATATTCAATCGCACACTGAATTCATCCCACTAAATACATTCCTTTCATTTCTCCATTTATTCCACCATATCGAAACAACTTACCTATGCACTCACACAAACAAGCACAAAAGGGCGACTTAATAATATCACGTCTAATTGGGTGGCCTACAACATTTCCTGTACCTTCAACCAAAACGTTGGTACCACTTTTTTTCGACCACCTTTCACTTGCGCTGGACAGAGATATATCATTTGACTTTCAATAGCTTAGTCAGTCGCATGAATTATGGGGTGCACACAGCTAACGTTGTAATGATCGGATCAAAACATGGATTTTTTGGGCCATCGAGGAATGTCACATGGCCCAGAAATGATTGAATGGCCATTTTCACAAAGGAAAAGACATACTCTAGCATGTTACATTCCAAGAGCAATTGGATTCGAAAAAACACAACGTGCCCCACTTGGGGACCCGAGGACCGAGTTTGGGAAACACTGGCCTGAAGATCAAATACCAATAGGGAGCAACTATGACGTGCTCACACGCTGACAGTACCCGCGTTTAACCACTAGATGGCCTCCGTGCTCCACGGTAAAACTTTTCCCCTCTCAACCCCTCTCAACCTTTCAAAGTCAGTTGTTCTTAGCTACATAGTGACCATTTTCGCCACTTTTTGCCCTATATCATTACTATCACTCATTACTGCTACTGTATTTTTCCCCTCTTCTACTCTAGGCATACATCTAATCACATATAGAGAGCGTTATTGAAACGACTCAAGTCAGTTAAGAACAAACTCTTATTTACAATCACGGCCGGTGGTGATACAGCCTGGAATCGAACCACGGTCTGTAGGGACTCGAGAGCAGGGAACACTGTGGGAAAGGGGCGTGTACAAATGGAACAATTGTGCCTTTTTGACTGAAATATGGAGGTGGCTCTGAACAAGCGTTCAACTAGCTGGGATGCAGCTAGTGTCATCAAAGCACAAAGCATAGCAAGTTAGAAGAAATAGGTTAAGGTTACGAAAAGGCTTAGGCTTACCCCAAATGTCACCTCCGTTCGTAGCTGTACTCCGTCCGTGTAGGCGCACAACAAGTCATCACACAGAGAGCACACTTGAAGCACAACTGCGCTGCCTGGAAGGCCGCAACGGACTGAATTGGAATCCCTCAAACAGCACACTAACTACATTCCGCTTTATGATGTCACAGTCAGCCCCTCGGAACACTGGTCCTCAACAATCTCAAACACCTTGGATACCAAAGCCAAACATTCTCGAATCACTCACATTCACAAATCAACCAGGGAGAAGAAGGCTGCCATGAATTGAATGCTGAAAAGCTAACCTCCTTCACAGAGCAACATCATAGGACTGGGAGTTTGTGTTCAACAGCAGGTTAGACTCTGCCACTTGTTCCCTTCAACTGCTTGCGTTCCCCTATTATCAAGGGCTTAGTTCCTCTATAGGCTACAGTGCAGATACTTCACATGCAGAGTACAACAACAAATAACAGAGGGCCTGTTACCACACCCTATAGGCTAGGAGTTGAACTTGGACCACAATGACATTGGTAGTAATTAGCCTGCAGCATAAATGACAGTGGAAATGGAAGTGCGACACATAGAGGAAAAGTCCTAATCCTAATCAAATAGACACATTTTTTTATTTATTTTTTTATTTCACCTTTATTTAACCAGGTAGGCAAGTTGAGAACAACTTCTCATTTACAATTGCGACCTAGCCAAGATAAAGCAAAGCAGTTTGACACATACAACGACACAGACTTACACATGGAGTAAAACAAACATACAGTCAATAATACAGTATAAACAAGTCTATATACCATGTGAGCAAATGAGGTGAGATAAGGGAGGTAAAGGTCAAAAAAAGGCCATGGTGGCAAAGTAAATACAATATAGCAAGTCAAACACTGGAATGGTAGATTTGCAAATGGAAGAAATGTCCAAAGTAGCAATAAAAATAATGGGGTGCAAAGGAGCTAAATTAATTCATTCATTAAATACAGTAGGGAAAGAGGTAGTTGTTTGGCCTAAATTATAGGTGGGCTATGTACAGGTGCAGTAATCTGTGAGCTGCTCTGACAGTTGGTGCTTAAAGCTAGTGAGGGAGATAAGTGTTTCCAGTTTCACAGATTTTTCTACTTCCTTCCAGTCATTGGCAGCAGAGAACTGGAAGGAAGGAGAGGCGGCCAAAGAAAGATTTGGTTTTGGGGGTGACTAGAGAGATATACATACACCTGTTTAGCAGAAATGCTTGTGTTACTAGCTCCAACAGCACAGTCAAGTCTAACAAGTAAGATCGAACCATGTTCCAACATTCCACACAATACACCCAAATGGAATTGGAATACATCAATATATGGACGAGCCATGTCAGACAGTCCGTAGACTAACATACCTTACAATACAATACTTTATATATCCACATGACATGAGCTATGCAAACGACCTCCACGTTAGGAATGTGCCCAGTGATATCTAACAAAAACACACATGGCAAGACAGGAAGGAAGACATGCAGAAGTGCTCATGAAGAGGACACGAAGAAGACCGGAATCATCTCCAAGTGAACAATGTCAAAGGAATAGGTCAAGTCATATAGATAGGGAGGCATTTCACCGCCACCCACTGGACCACAAGTCATTTAGCCAACACTGGCTCATCATTCAAGCCACATAGGGAGGGATCTTAACACCACCTGCTGGATCAGAAGTGCCACTCACAATGGCCACACAGAGCATTTCTCCCTCAACCTGATGCAATTGTCACAACAAGTACGTGGTCAAAATCAAACATTAACTACCAACAGATCATCAAATAGGCAAACACATGCTCATGTAGAGTACCTCAAATTATACAGTTACTTTGTCACCAAACCTAATCTGTCATTCATCTACAAATACATGCTCTTCTAAAGCCACAATGCAATGTTCACATGGTAGATTTCAGTTCTTACAATCTATGTCACTATTACTTCATTTGACTGCTCTTAAATCATATTCACTTAACCCTTTTGTTCACCTGCTGATTTTCTGCTGGTTTGTCTCTTGCAGATTTGGACATCATGTGAATGTATGTTTCTCAAGTATCAAAAGAGGGTAAGTTACATTGACCTACTTTATGAAAAACGGAATGCTACTTTTCTCTCTAGCCTAGTGCACTCTTTATCTGTAAGCTCTCCTACTGGTGTAGGTAGCTCCAAAAAAAAAGCTCCAGATGCCATTACCCCATGTAGCCTATAGAACTTTATCTCGACGACCACATTTTACACCAATGCACCCCGAGAATCGGTTGGTGGTCGGGAATCAAGTGGATGATTCTGGGACCAATTACAGGAGGGGGTCTGTCTGTTGGATGAGGGGTGTACTGAACTGTGCCTATAGCATGTCAAGAATCCCTCCAACGGGAAATAGGCTTTGGCAAATGGCCAGGGGCGCTGTCCTTTTCAGCACCACGGAGCTCCGCTATTACCTGTCTCATGAGTGAAGATGCAACAGCAGACAATTCCTGCTCTTTGGTCCGGCAATTACACACTTTAGCCGTGTCATTGCTGCATTTAACTGGCAGCCTGTATTTAGGGCCTTTACTTTGTCTTATCATTTCGATTCCTCAGCAAATCTTCTTTTAAAAATGAACTAAATCCCACATCAGAAGTCGACTTCAAATCACGTCAAGGACACACGACTCGACTCAACGGAAGTCAGTAGTATCAAATATTCTCCACTGTGAAGGTGTCATGTGCTGAGCCATTTAGTTCCTTATGAAGCCTATTTACGAAGCCAATACAGCAATCAACACGTACCTGCCCGCATTGCTGATTGCTATTTTGTAATTGGTCAACTACTAATAGGGCAATCATCCCGGCTGCTTGTGTCCTGTTTCGTAACAGCTCTTTTGCAAGCCCTTGATGATTACATCTATTGATTCCTGCCGTCCTGATACCTTTTCTCTTCATTCTCTTAAGGGATCTCGGATCTAGTCTAAAGGACTAACAATGGGTATGGCATTGGAATATTCAATCGCACACTGAATTCATCCCACTAAATACATTCCTTTCATTTCTCCATTTATTCCACCATATCGAAACAACTTACCTATGCACTCACACAAACAAGCACAAAAGGGCGACTTAATAATATCACGTCTAATTGGGTGGCCTACAACATTTCCTGTACCTTCAA
The DNA here is from genome assembly GCF_002021735.2 of Oncorhynchus kisutch. NCBI lineage: Eukaryota > Metazoa > Chordata > Actinopteri > Salmoniformes > Salmonidae > Oncorhynchus > Oncorhynchus kisutch. Next base: position 33,157 of record NW_022264023.1, read on the forward strand.
CCAAAACGTTGGTACCACTTTTTTTCGACCACCTTTCACTTGCGCTGGACAGAGATATATCATTTGACTTTCAATAGCTTAGTCAGTCGCATGAATTATGGGGTGCACACAGCTAACGTTGTAATGATCGGATCAAAACATGGATTTTTTGGGCCATCGAGGAATGTCACATGGCCCAGAAATGATTGAATGGCCATTTTCACAAAGGAAAAGACATACTCTAGCATGTTACATTCCAAGAGCAATTGGATTCGAAAAAACACAACGTGCCCCACTTGGGGACCCGAGGACCGAGTTTGGGAAACACTGGCCTGAAGATCAAATACCAATAGGGAGCAACTATGACGTGCTCACACGCTGACAGTACCCGCGTTTAACCACTAGATGGCCTCCGTGCTCCACGGTAAAACTTTTCCCCTCTCAACCCCTCTCAACCTTTCAAAGTCAGTTGTTCTTAGCTACATAGTGACCATTTTCGCCACTTTTTGCCCTATATCATTACTATCACTCATTACTGCTACTGTATTTTTCCCCTCTTCTACTCTAGGCATACATCTAATCACATATAGAGAGCGTTATTGAAACGACTCAAGTCAGTTAAGAACAAACTCTTATTTACAATCACGGCCGGTGGTGATACAGCCTGGAATCGAACCACGGTCTGTAGGGACTCGAGAGCAGGGAACACTGTGGGAAAGGGGCGTGTACAAATGGAACAATTGTGCCTTTTTGACTGAAATATGGAGGTGGCTCTGAACAAGCGTTCAACTAGCTGGGATGCAGCTAGTGTCATCAAAGCACAAAGCATAGCAAGTTAGAAGAAATAGGTTAAGGTTACGAAAAGGCTTAGGCTTACCCCAAATGTCACCTCCGTTCGTAGCTGTACTCCGTCCGTGTAGGCGCACAACAAGTCATCACACAGAGAGCACACTTGAAGCACAACTGCGCTGCCTGGAAGGCCGCAACGGACTGAATTGGAATCCCTCAAACAGCACACTAACTACATTCCGCTTTATGATGTCACAGTCAGCCCCTCGGAACACTGGTCCTCAACAATCTCAAACACCTTGGATACCAAAGCCAAACATTCTCGAATCACTCACATTCACAAATCAACCAGGGAGAAGAAGGCTGCCATGAATTGAATGCTGAAAAGCTAACCTCCTTCACAGAGCAACATCATAGGACTGGGAGTTTGTGTTCAACAGCAGGTTAGACTCTGCCACTTGTTCCCTTCAACTGCTTGCGTTCCCCTATTATCAAGGGCTTAGTTCCTCTATAGGCTACAGTGCAGATACTTCACATGCAGAGTACAACAACAAATAACAGAGGGCCTGTTACCACACCCTATAGGCTAGGAGTTGAACTTGGACCACAATGACATTGGTAGTAATTAGCCTGCAGCATAAATGACAGTGGAAATGGAAGTGCGACACATAGAGGAAAAGTCCTAATCCTAATCAAATAGACACATTTTTTATTTATTTTTTATTTCACCTTTATTTAACCAGGTAGGCAAGTTGAGAACAACTTCTCATTTACAATTGCGACCTAGCCAAGATAAAGCAAAGCAGTTTGACACATACAACGACACAGACTTACACATGGAGTAAAACAAACATACAGTCAATAATACAGTATAAACAAGTCTATATACCATGTGAGCAAATGAGGTGAGATAAGGGAGGTAAAGGTCAAAAAAAGGCCATGGTGGCAAAGTAAATACAATATAGCAAGTCAAACACTGGAATGGTAGATTTGCAAATGGAAGAAATGTCCAAAGTAGCAATAAAAATAATGGGGTGCAAAGGAGCTAAATTAATTCATTCATTAAATACAGTAGGGAAAGAGGTAGTTGTTTGGCCTAAATTATAGGTGGGCTATGTACAGGTGCAGTAATCTGTGAGCTGCTCTGACAGTTGGTGCTTAAAGCTAGTGAGGGAGATAAGTGTTTCCAGTTTCACAGATTTTTCTACTTCCTTCCAGTCATTGGCAGCAGAGAACTGGAAGGAAGGAGAGGCGGCCAAAGAAAGATTTGGTTTTGGGGGTGACTAGAGAGATATACATACACCTGTTTAGCAGAAATGCTTGTGTTACTAGCTCCAACAGCACAGTCAAGTCTAACAAGTAAGATCGAACCATGTTCCAACATTCCACACATACACCCCAAATGGAATTGGAATACATCAATATATGGACGAGCCATGTCAGACAGTCCGTAGACTAACATACCTTACAATACAATACTTTATATATCCACATGACATGAGCTATGCAAACGACCTCCACGTAGGAATGTGCCCCAGTGATATCTAACAAAAACACACATGGCAAGACAGGAAGGAAGACATGCAGAAGTGCTCATGAAGAGGACACGAAGAAGACCGGAATCATCTCCAAGTGAACAATGTCAAGGAATAGGTCAAGTCATATAGATAGGGAGGCATTTCACCGCCACCCACTGGACCACAAGTCATTTAGCCAACACTGGCTCATCATTCAAGCCACATAGGGAGGGATCTTAACACCACCTGCTGGATCAGAAGTGCCACTCACAATGGCCACACAGAGCATTTCTCCCTCAACCTGAATGCAATTGTCACAAACAAGTACGTGGTCAAAATCAAACATTAACTACCAACAGATCATCAAATAGGCAAAACACATGCTCATGTAGAGTACCTCAAATTATACAGTTACTTTGTCACCAAACCTAATCTGTCATTCATCTTACAAATACATGCTCTTCTAAAGCCACAATGCAATGTTCACATGGTAGATTTCAGTTCTTACAATCTATGTCACTATTACTTCATTTGACTGCTCTTAAATCATATTCACTTAACCCTTTTGTTCACCTGCTGATTTTCTGCTGGTTTGTCTCTTGCAGATTTGGACATCATGTGAATGTATGTTTCTCAAGTATCAAAAGAGGGTAAGTTACATGACCTACTTTATGAAAAACGGAATGCTACTTTTCTCTCTAGCCTAGTGCACTCTTTATCTGTAAGCTCTCCTACTGGTGTAGGTAGCTCCAAAAAAAAGCTCCAGATGCCATTACCCCCATGTTAGCCTATAGAACTTTATCTCGACGACCACCATTTACAACAAGGCACCCCGAGAATCGGTTGGCTGGTCGGGAATCAAGTGGATGATTCTGGGACCAATTACAGGAGGGGGTCTGTCTGTTGGATGAGGGGTGTACTGAACTGTGCCTATAGCATGTCAAGAATCCCTCCAACGGGAAATAGGCTTTGGCAAATGGCCAGGGGCGCTGTCCTTTTCAGCACCACGGAGCTCCGCTATTACCTGTCTCATGAGTGAAGATGCAACAGCAGACAATTCCTGCTCTTTGGTCCGGCAATTACACACTTTAGCCGTGTCATTGCTGCATTTAACTGGCAGCCTGTATTTAGGGGGCCTTTACTTTGTCTTATCATTTCGATTCCTCAGCAAATCTTCTTTTAAAAATGAACTAAATCCCACATCAGAAGTCGACTTCAAATCACGTCAAGGACACACGACTCGACTCAACGGAAGTCAGTAGTATCAAATATTCTCCACTGTGAAGGTGTCATGTGCTGAGCCATTTAGTTCCTTATGAAGCCTATTTACGAAGCCAATACAGCAATCAACACGATTGCTATTTTGTAATTGGTCAACTACTAATAGGGCAATCATCCCGGCTGCTTGTGTCCTGTTTCGTAACAGCTCTTTTGCAAGCCCTTGATGATTACATCTATTGATTCCTGCCGTCCTGATACCTTTTCTCTTCATTCTCTTAGGGATCTCGGATCTAGTCTAAAGGACTAACAATGGGTATGGCATTGGAATATTCAATCGCACACTGAATTCATCCCACTAAATACATTCCTTTCATTTCTCCATTTATTCCACCATATCGAAACAACTTACCTATGCACTCACACAACAAGCACAAAAGGGCGACTTAATATATCACGTCTAATTGGGTGGCCTACAACATTTCCTGTACCTTCAACCA